>NC_081165.1:26389853-26689853 GCF_012432095.1 Onychostoma macrolepis | reverse complement strand
ACAGATGCCCGACCTGCAGATCATCAACATCCTGCGTCTGGTTTTTCACACATTGACGAGAGAGATAACATGGTGTTACTGTGTAACCTAATTTTTGAAGAGTTGACTTTGCCCTAAAATGACGAATCTTACAAGAACATAAGCTTTTGTTCATCAAGACATTTTGTGTACACATGCACACATTTTTGTCTCATATTCATATTACTGCAGTGCATAATAATAATAATAAGAAGAAATAAAATACATGTTTCACATTTATCACATGCACAGAATTTCACTGTTGTTTTAGTTTAGTTTGTAATTTCCAATTATTTTTGGAATATCTGCATAAAGCCAGTACAACAAATACTATCATGTTTAAGAAATAAATTCAATTAAAAAAATAATAGATAAATACATAAACAAATAAATAAACACACACACACCTATTTTTGGGACCATTATGTATTCTTCATGCATTATGACATTATTTTTTCATACATTTCATACATGACATACATTTTTTCTGTCAAATTCTTATCAATGCAATGGAAAATAATACAAAGAAAAAGATTTATTTAATAAAAAATAAAAAATAAAGTTAAAATTTTATCACTACAATATTTTTGTTCCAATTATTTATGAATGCAAAATAAGTAAAAATAAACAAACAATAATAAAAAAAAAAAATTACATTAAATTACTGGCATACATTCTTTTTTTTCTTTTAATTAACAAAGCCAGTACAACAAATACTATTATATTTAATAAATATAATCAATTATTTTTTCTGCAATAAATAAGAATGTCTTTAATTGTAAAGAAAATCGAAAAGGTAAAAGGTTTTTATGCTCCAAAAACCAACCTTGATTTTATCTTTATATCTTTTATTTTCCTTTAGATTTTGTAGGTAAATACAACCCAGATATATTCTTGACAGGTTTGACCTCCAAACTTGTCTTTGTCGAGATCTTAATTCAAACTAAACGTCACTAAAAATCACTGCAGATTAGAAGCTGCTACATTAATTTCATTGTAAGGACAAGCATTCTGGCATTTTCTTCGGCTCGCTAAATTAACGCATTAGGAGCCACAATGGTGGTGTAAAAGTCTTCGTGGGAGGCCGCTGGTTTAAGATGAATTAGGAAAGCGATATCCCACCATAAACCGCTGGAACGGCCCCTCCTCTGTCTGCATCTATACATCTCCGCTCAACTGGACCAAACTCTCCCAGCGCCTCACAAACTCAACCTGAGACTCACAAATCTATTGTGTCTGTGTCCTTTGCACTTACGTCGGCCTTCTGTCCCACAATGCTCCTCTGTTCTGGGGCCGTCCCGTGAGAACCGCACAGAAAGGACGCTGAAGCCTATATCACAAGGTTCATATAACACTGTGACCGAAGCTCAGGGTCTCCAGAAAGAGCAAAGTGGAGAAAGAGGTTTCCTCACTCATTCCTCTTTCTGTTCATGCCGCTTATCGGGTTCCAGACTGGAGCTATGAAAGAGAAAACGACATGAGAACAACGGTGGAAAAAAAAAAAAAAGAGAAAGAATTGTTAGGTTAAAAGAGGAAAATCACTAGAGAAACAATGTTATTGAGCAGATGTTGCTCGTTCATGGTTCAGGAGAGGTTTAAATGAAGTACCAACCTCGTTTCAGAAGCTGCTTCTTCTTCAACAAACAAATCAAATAGAATACAATCAAATTAAAAATTGAAACGTATTCAAAATGGAGCTTAATTTTTGGGACAATTTCTTTTTTAAATAATAATAAATTACATTTAGTATGGGAATTTCATACAAATTTAGCAGGTTTTCTCCCTACTGCAATGCAATGCAATGCTAAACGAATAAATGAATGTTTTTAAATATTTTAATGCACATTGCATTTAATTTTTGGAATTGTTTTGTAATTCTGCCATAATAATACTAAATACTAATAATCAAAAGATGCTGCATGTTTAAATAAACCTTTAAAACAAACCTGTCTCAAATGTTGTTGTTTTAAAAAATTAACAGAAAAAAAGAACAATAACTGGGGAAAAAAGACAGAACTTGGTGAGAAATATTTATACTGAGATCTGGACACAGTGTAACGAGTGTTGATGTCGAGATGTAGAGGAGAACACTCTTTATGGAATGACAGAGCGAGAAGAATGAGTCTGGAGAAACTGCACGTACCTCACGAGTTATTTCCAGGACAAACATGGAGCATGTAGATAAAACGTCTCCTGAGAGACTCGATATTATTTTTACATAAACCTGCAAAGAGATTATCATGATTGAATGTTCAAATGATGATGTTTAACACAAAACACACATTGATTATCAGAGGGAAATGAAGGACAGATTATTTTATTTTTTTGAAGTTGTATATAACAAGGATTACTAGTACGTTTAATAAGATAACACTACTCCAGTCTGTTCATTTCAAATAATTTAATGTTATTTGGTGTTTATTTGAATTATTTGTGACATACTAGCAATTATTTAGCAAATTATTTTTTACTGCAATGCAATGCAATGCAAAAAAAAAAAAGAATAAGCTTTCATTACTGTAATATACATAAGTGTTTTAGTAGACAATTTTGGAATATTAGAATTGTTTGTAACTAAGTTTTAGAAATTACTAGCACAAATAAAATAAAATTTAACTTAAATTCAACTTGTTTTCTCCTCAAATCCTCCCTTATTGCAATGCAATGAAACAAACAAACAAACATTTCATTTCTGTGATATGCATGCACGTTTTACTGGATTTTTTTTTTTTTTTTTGAATAATAGAAATGTTCGTAATTCCAACTTCCAAGGTTTTAAAGTAAACCTCACACTATTTTTTTTTTCAGTCTCTCCCTCATTCTGTGTGAAACCTTGTCTGAAAAGTTTCTTTAAAAATAAACAAAAAATTCAATAAAACATTTAAAGCATTAAAATTGAAGCTTTTGGGGGGACCTTACATTTTTTATACAAATGTAAAGCTTCAGCTGTGTCAGTCACATAAGCTTATTATGTTTAATGTTATGCATTTTTAATCACATTTTGTGCACAAAACGAGAGACTTTTGACAGTCTCACCAAAATAATAAGTCAAGAAAGAGATTGTGGTCGAAATTCAGTTCATTTGATAAGGAAACAGAAGTCAAGCTGCACAGTGTGACACAGTATTCAACACTATACTCTTTTGCATAGTGCACACAACTGTATCACAACTTCACCCAGGAACAATATGCATTCAGAAAAACCATATACTGTGCACAATTTTCATGCCGCAAAAATGAAAACAGTACAGTAGGATGCCATTCCAGACATAGCACTTTTCAGGGAGTGTCACCCACTTTCACCTTTCACTTTAGCATCTGGTTTCCTCTGACATGGTCTTTTGTGCTCAGAATGCAAGAAAAACTAAAATCATTCACAATCCAACCACTTCATTAGACCTCAGAACTGAGCTTTATAAACAAATTTTCATCCATGTCTTATAAAGATTCGAGTTCAGAGTTTGAACTGATTTGCTGGTAAATTGGGTCACTGTCGCCACATGAATCTCACTGATTTCACAGCCGCTTGCTCTGCTTCAGTACAGTCTGAGGTCCACCGCTGCTCTATATATTATTCATACATAGGTTTGATGAGGAGAAAGAGAGCGCGGTCAGTAGGTTTAAACTCTGACTGATGGTGCTGTGACTAAACTGTAATCCCATTAACAAACTGATGTTTTAATGCTTTTGAGGAGCTGGGTCTGAGAATAAGCGAGAACCAGTAGCATACTTAAAGTCTGACAGTCGGCCGGAGCGCTCGCTCAGATTTAACCAGCTACACCGCGTATTACACGCAGCCATGTTCGGCTGAATTAGAGCTCCTGTACTTTGACTTTTCACATTATTAAAATAGGTTCTGTCTCTTTCCAATGCTTTAAGTTACCCGAGCGCAGAGTCGCTCATCCCGAGAGCACCGGCGTGCAGAAATTCACAGGATTTGTGTCAGTGGCTTATTAGCTGGAGTAATACTTTCAGTTTAATATCTGCCAACCTCAGCGGTGACCAGAAACATCACCGTTCAACTGAGAGTCCAAATTGAAAGAAAAAAAAAAAAGTGTTTCTGAAATAGTTTACACACTGTTACTTCCTTTAAAAGAAATACTGTACTTTACAAGATAGAAACTACTGCTGTATCCCATCAACGATGAATAAGGAAACAAAATGCTAACACAAATGTCAAACTTGACGATGTTTAAATGTCAAACAAAGAAGTCTTTTAGTAACCAAACGGCAGAGTTTAAAAAAATTCAACAATGATCAACAAGATATTTTGCCGTGTTTTACACCCCTGGCACTACAAATGTTTGCTAAAGGGGTTTTAACTGACTCATTGATGCATTTTGTCTGCTAAAAACTCAGTGTTTATCATTAACTGTGCACAGTTCCCAGTTTATCCATAATGCAACGAAACTAGGTTTTTTTCCAAGTTCCAAATCAAAAGGGAATATATTATATGTATGTACAGGTGCTGGTCATATAATTAGAATATCATCAAAAAGTTGATTTATTTCACTAATTCCATTCAAAAAGTGAAACTTATATATTATATTCATTCATTACACACAGACTGATATATTTCAAATGTGTATTTCTTTTAATTTTGATGATTAGAGCTTACAGCTCATGAAAGTCAAAAATCAGTATCTCAAAATATTAGAATATTTACATTTGAGTTTGAATAAATAACCATCCCTACAGTATAAATTCTGGGTATCTCTTGTTCTTTGAAACCACAATAATGGAGAAGACTGCTGACTTGGCAATGATCCAGAAGACGAACATTGACACCCTCCACAAAGAGGGTAAGTCACAGAAGGTCATTACTGAAATGTGTGGCTGTTTACAGAGTGCTGTATCAAAGCATATTAAATGCAAAGTTGACTGGAAGGAAGAATTTGGGTAGAAAAAGGTGCACAAGCAACAGGGATGACCGCAAGCTTGAGAATACAGTCAAGCAAAGCCGATTCAAACACTTGGGAGAGCTTCACAAGGAGAGAACTGAAGCTGGAGTCAGTGCATCAAGAGTCACCACGCTCAGGCGTCTTCAGGAAAAGGGCTACCAAGCCACTTCTGAACCAGAGACAACGTCAGAAGCATCTTAACCTGGGCTGTGGAGAAAAAGAACTGGACTGTTGCTCAGTGTTCCAAAGTCCTCTTTTCAGATGAAAGTAAATTTTACATTTCATTTGGAAATCAAGGTCCCAGAGTCTGAAGGAAGAGTGGAGAGGCACAGAATCCATGTTGCTTGAAGTCCAGTGTGAAGTTTCCACAGTCAGTGATGATTTGGGCTGCCATGTCATCTGCTGGTGTTGGTCCACTGTGTTTTCTGATATCCACAGTCAACGCAGCCATCTACCAGGAAATTTTAGAGCACTTCATGCTTCCTTCTGTTGACAAGCTTTATGGAGAGGCTGATTTCATTTTCCAGCAGGACTTGGCACCTGCCCACACTGCCAAAGGTACCAAAAGCTGGTTCAATGACCATAGCGTTACTGTGCTTGATTGGCCAGCAAACTCGCCTGACCTGAACCCCATAGAGAATCTGTGGGGTATTGTCAAGAGGAAGATGAGAGACACCAGACCCAACAATGCAGAAGAGCTGAAGGCCACTATCAGAGCAACCTGGGCTCTCATAACACCTGAGCAGTGCCACAGACTGATCGACTCCATGCCACGCCGCATTGCTGCAGTAATTCAGGCAAAGGAGCCCCAACTAAGTATTGAGTGCTGTACATGCTCATACTTTTCATTTTCATACTTTTTAGTTGGCCAAGATTTCTAAAAATCCTTTCTTTGTATTGGTCTTAAGTAATATTCTAATATTTTGAGATACTGATTTTTGACTTTCATGAGCTGTAAGCTCTAATCATCAAAATTAAAAGAAATAAACATTTGAAATATATCAGTCTGTGTGTAATGAATGAATATAATATACAAGTTTCACTTTTTGAATGGAATTAGTGAAATAAATCAACTTTTTGATGATATTCTAATTATATGACCAGCACCTGTATATGTGTGACCCTGGACCACAAAACAAGTCTTAAGTGTCAATTTTTCAAAATTGAGATTTATACATCATCTGAAATCTGAATAAATAAGCTTTCCATTGATGCATGGTTTGTTATGATAGGACAATATTTGGCTGAGATACAACTATTTGAAAATCTGGAATCTGAGGGTGCAAAAAAATCTAAATATTGAGAAAATCACCTTTAAAGTTGTTACAAAAAAAAAAAGAAATTCTTAGCAATGCATATTACTAATTAAAAGTTTTTATACATTTACAGTAAGAAATTTACAAAATATCTTCATGGAATATGATCTTTACTTAATATCCTAATGATTTTTGGCATAAAAGAAAAATTTATAATATTGACCCATACAATGCATTTTTGGCTATTGCTACAAATATACCCCAGCGACTTAAGACTGGTTTTGTGCTCCAGGGTCACATATACACATACAGGTGCATCTCAATAAATTAGAATGTCGTGGAAAAGTTTCAGTAATTCAACTCAAATTGTGAAACTCGTGTATTAAATAAATTCAATGCACAAAGACTGAAGTAGTTTAAGTCTTTGGTTCTTTGAATTGTGATGATTTTGGCTCACATTTAATAAAAACCCACCAATTCACTCTCAACAAATTAGAATACTTCATAAGACCAATAAAAAAAAAACATTTTTAGTGAATTGTTGGCCTCCTGGAAAGTATGTTCATTTACTGTATATGTACTCAATACTTGGTAGGGGCTCCTTTTGCTTTAATTACTGCCTCAATTCAGCGTGGCATGGAGGTGATCAGTTTGTGGCACTGCTGAGGTGGTCTGGAAGCCCAGGTTTCTTTGACAGTGGCCTTCAGCTCATCTGCATTTTTTGGTCTCTTGTTTCTCATTTTCCTCTTGACAGATTCTCTATGGGGTTCAGGTCTGGTGAGTTTGCTGGCCAGTCAAGCACACCAACACCATGGTCATTTAACCAACTTTTGGTTCCAAATCCTGCTGGAAAATGAAATCAGCATCTTTAAAAAGCTGGTCAACAGAAGGAAGCATGAAGTGCTCCAAAATTTCTTGGTAAACGGGTGCAGTGACTTTGGTTTTCAAAAAACACAATGAACCAACACCAGCAGATGACACTGCTCTCCAAATCATCACAGACTGTGGAAACTTAACACTGGACTTCAAGCAACTTGGGCTATGAGCTTCTCCACCCTTCCTCCAGACTCTAGGTCCTTGGTTTCCAAATGAAATACAAAACTTGCTCTCATCTGAAAAGAGGACTTTGGACCACTGGGCAACAGTCCAGTTCTTCTTCTCCTTAGCCCAGGTAAGACGCCTCTGATGTTGTCTGTGGTTCAGGAGTGGCTTAACAAGAGGAATACGACAACTGTAGCCAAATTCCTCGACACGTCTGTGTGTGGTGGCTCTTGATGTCTTGACCCCAGCCTCAGTCCATTCCTTGTGAAGTTCACCTAAGTTCTTGAATGGATTGTGCTTGACAATCCTCATAAGGCTGCGTTGTTCTCTCAGTTGGTTGTGCATCTTTTTCTTCCACACTTTTTCCTTCCGCTCAACTTTCTGTTAACATGCTTGGATACAGCACTCTGTGAACAGCCAGCTTCTTCGGCAATGAATGTTTGTGGCTTACCCTCCTTGTGAAGGGTGTCAATGATTGTCTTCTGGACAACTGTCAGATCAGCAGTCTTCCCCGTGATTGTGTAGCCTAGTGAACCAAACTGAGACCATTTTGAAGGCTCAGGAAACCTTTGCAGGTGTTTTGAGTTGATTAGCTGATTGGCATGTCACCATATTTTCATTTGTTGACAGTGAATTGGTGGGTTTTTGTTAAATGTGAGCCAAAATCATCACAATTAAAAGAACCAGACTTAAACTACTTCAGTCTGTGTGCATTGAATTTATTTAATTATTAATTTATTTACACGACATTCTAATTTATTGAGATGCACCTGTATATAAATATATATTTATACATACATATAAATATATACAAAATTATTTTTATAAGATAGCACTGAATTTGCTTAAGAAAATAAATAAGATGTCTAGCAGCAGCTTTTAACTGAATGATGCTTTCACGTCTGCAGAGTGTCAGTAACTTGGCATCTGATGCCATAATGCTAACCTGTCATCTTTTCGTCATATTACAAAACAGATCAATCCATTAACAGTGTGCAAAACTCTCTTCTATTACTCAGGAGTCTTAGCATTTCCATTCTGACCGCTTAACTTATAATTACATATGCAACGCAAGTTGTGCTAGTTCTTTAGTTTGTGTTTTCTAGGCCAGTTCTCATCACACGTCTAACCTAATTTGTCTGCACTAATCAGTAAAAGTGTAGAAGAACAAGCTCTCTGTCAGGCCGAGACTTCCAGCACTCAACTTTCAGCTATTCTGGTGATGGTCTCCATATCACACACTATGAATTATTTATATATGCAAATTCAGAGCTTCAACATGCATACACTAAAGCCCTCCCAACCTCACCGCCGTTTACAATAACAAACAAATATCAGTTTTCTTTGCATTGACATTTCTGGCTCTCTTTTTCATGATAAGATCCAAATGTTTTGACGTCGTGGTTCTGAGCGAGTCTTTGGCTTCGGATGAAATGTTGGTCATAGTGTGTTTTGTAATGTGAAAAATGATAGCGCCCCACCGCCGAGATCTCTGTTTCAGGCGGATGCTATTGACTTACTGTGTGTGTTCGCTTCACTGGCTACAACAAATGAAGCTGGAGGGATGCAGAGCAGTCTGATGTTTGCTGATAAGGGAAGACACGAGACTCTGGCTCGGGGTTCATTCAATATCTCTGACTTCTGTTCTCAACTCTGAGCTACTCCTGTCCTGTCTCCTAAGAAATACAAAAACACTTCAAAATCGGTGAGCGACAGATGGCAGGTGGCACATTTAAACCCTGCTAAATATTAACTAGTAGCTGCTGTTCGGTGTCCGACTTTGTATGCAAACAGCAGCATGTCAGACCTAATGTTTGATTAAGTATCAGGTGTTTGCAGTTTGAAATGCTTAAAGGAATAGTTTGCCAAAAAATGGATGCTCTGCAGTGAATGGGTGCCGTCAGAATGAGAGTCCAAACAGCTGATAAAAACATCACAATAATCCACACCACTCCAGTCCATCAGTTAACGTCTTGTGAAGTGAAAAGCTGCATGTTTGTATGAAACAAATCCATCAAGACATTTTTAACCATTGCTTCTGGCCAAAATATAAGTCCATAATCCATAATAACATCTCCCTCCAGTGAAAAAGTCCATCTTCTGTTGTCTCAACATTAATCCACATTAATTAATTAATTAATTAACATTAATATGTAGATATTTGTTTAAAGCTGTTTTGGCTTGATCTGTGCAGATTTCTCTCCTGATTCAGATCAGACCACATTTTCCCTGGAGGAAGCAACATAATGAATAGAGGACTCTTATTTTAGCCAAAAGCAACTGTTTGTAGTTAAAAACATCTTGATGGATTTGTTTCTTACAAACAAGCAGCTTTTGTCCTCACAAGATGTTAACTGATGGACTGGAGTGGTGTGGATTATTGTGATGTTTTTATCAGCTGTTTGGACTCTCATTCTGACGGCACCCATTCACTGCAGAGCATCCATTGATGAGACACTGATGCAATGCTACATTTCTCCAAATCTGATGAAGAAACAAACTCATCTACATCTTGGATGACCTGAGAGTGATTAAATTGTCAGCAAATGTTTAATTTTGGGCAAAATATAACTTTAAAGTATAGATAGTTTTGTGGCAACTTCTGTACAAAATCTTTTAGGAACGATTCACACAACAGACATTTATTATGTTTGTGTTTCAACACTAAAGGTCCGTTCACACCAAGGACGATAATTATAACAAAGTTTTAAAACCGAAGAACAATAAAAACTTTGACAACCAATCAGAATCTACTCTATTCCAAAGAGCTCGAGCATTTAAAGCAACATGCAACAAAACTGCAGTGTGCACGCTTATAATAAAAAGTGATATAGTGCGTTGGTGTGGACACTAATAACTTTCTTATATTTGTTGTTCTTGGTGTGAACAGGACTTAAAGGGACAGTTCAACCAAAAATTTAAATTCGGTCATCATTTACTCACCTTCAAGTTGTTCCAAACCTGTACAAGTTTCTTTCTTCTGTTAAACACAAAATATGATATTTTGAAAAATGCTGGTAACCAAACAGCTGATGGTAGTTATTGACTTCCATAGTATGGAAAAAAAACACTGGCTACCGTCAAATATTTGGTGAAAGAATTTTCGTTTTTGGGTGAACGGTCCCTTTAAGAATCATTATTTTGCAGTATTTTGCTTTAAATACTGCCAACAAATTCAAAGAAACAAGAAAGCAAAAACAAATGACGCATTGATTTTTGAACAAAAGAGCGTAACGCTTTTATAATTATTAATATCAAGTCCTTTACAAATAGTCACCGTGTACAGCAGCCGTTTGCATGGCAAGTTTCACAGAGTCCAGAAATCATCAATGCAACATGTGCTGCAAGCCCTTACGGATCCGTCTCCCATGCCAAGACAGGGATCAGATATTTTTGAGATATGTTCTTTCATCTCCTCAGCTAGAGATCAAATCATCAGTCTTTGAATTGAAAAAACATATTTGAGATCAAGCACAAATGTATCAGATACGGTTTTGTTGTATTGTTGCTGCTGTTTTAACTCGCATGAAACCGTGCATATCGCAGCGAGTACCTCGCACAGATTCACTCAGGCATGTAACCAAAGCATTGTCATGTGACAGCGCATCATTTTCATGAATGCTTATTTAGTGAATCTCATTAGTTCTCATGTCCAGGTCACATTTCACCCCAAAATCAAAAAAAGAAATTTTGCATAAAGAAAATGAAGCCTAATTAAGGATCATTCAGTTTTTTTGCATTGTGACATTTTCATTTGCATATTTTCCCCACAAATTCACATCATCATCCGGATGCATTGAGTTCTGTGTGATTGAAACTACTGTAATATTGTTTTTTTACTGTATTCCGTTAGAAAAATACAGTAATACAATTATTTTATTTAAATCAAAATAAAAAATACTGTTATAAAAAATTATATTTTACTTTTTTATAACAGTAATAGGAATTATTAATAATTTATAAATTAATTATTAATAATTCCCATTCCTAATGATTAGTGAAGCCCTAATAAAAAAACACTAATAATGTCACAATGCAAAATATAATTTCCTATTCTTTTATTTTGGAGTGAAATATTCTGATATTCACTCTATTAGCATTTCCTATATATTTAGCTGCTAATGATGCTTCTGAAAAGGTACAACAAACTGCATGTAATGTTCTCCAATTAGAGTCGTTTACTTGTGGATAACGAGATGATAATTACCTGCATGGGCAGAGAACATCATGTTGCATTTATACTGTTCTACAGAAACTACACAATGCTAGAAGAGTAACAGCTGTAAACCTGATCTAGTCCTGACCTAAGCGTGCAGGTTTACCAAAAGAGTAATTGTGTTTATTTCCAGGAGTAATGAACAAATCAAATGAGTTTCCTTGCTAGTGAAAGGTTGTGAGTGTGGATTTGTGAGTGTGTGAGAGTGTGTGTCAGTCTCTTGCACGTGGCGGTTGGTAATATTGTTGTGTCGGTCGAGCGCGGCGAGGTTGTCCATCTCCTCCTCTTCGAAATTCAAGTGAATTCTCATAGTAAACGTCTTCGTCATCCTGTAAAGAAGTTACCAGGAATGAGTGACCAATGTTACTGATAAATGCAAGTCTATCGCATTAGTCATGGGAAACAGAAGACAAACTTTTTTGAGAATTTTGAACAAACTAAACCAAACCAAAACTAAATTAAATAAATGAATAAATAATGTAAAATTATATTTTATAAAATTATTAAAATGAAAAAAAAGGAAAAAAATCAATAAAATAATATATACTTAATTATAAAAACACTGCAGTACTGAAACATCTTGGAACGTGGAACAAAAACAAATAAATGTACTAATAAGTAAAACAAATAAAATTTAAGTAAATAAAAGTGGATTTAAATAAGAAAAATGTAAAAATATTATTAAATTAAAAATATTAATAAAAAACAGTACAGTATTATAATGTATGATGTACCGTTTAATAATTAAAAAAGAAAAAAATAAGTAATTATGTGACTTAAAAGAAAATAAATATTTTCCAACTATTTTTATATTTACAGTAATTTTTCACAGTATAAATTGGGTCTGTATAAATGAAAATATATAAAACCCTTTTAAATTTTAGGGATGGTGATATATTTATTAGACTTAAATCTAATCTTTTAAACAAAAACAATCAAAGAAAGAAAGCAAGAAAGAAAGAAAGAAAGAAAATTGAATTGATTTATTTAAAGCAAGCAAGAATATTTATAAGCAACATTTCTCTCACTTTGGTACAATGTTCCCAAATGATATGTTTGCTACAAGAAGGTATTTTAGAAGGCAGCAACATGTTGAACAGCCTTCAAGTTTTTGGTTTTGGTCAAGTTTAGGTTTTGTAACAGAGCTCAAAGATCTTGGGTACTCTGTTGCTTACCCACAGAGGCGGACAAACAAAGTACTTACTGTACTTAAGTACACTTTTTGAGTATTTTTACTTTACTTGAATATAATTTTTTTCCTGGAAACTTATGACTTTAACTTCACTACATTTGAAAGTCAAATATCGCATAGTGGTCGACTGATATTGTTTTTTTGACAGCCGATATCTTAGAGCGCAGGGTGGCCGATATATATCATTTTTATTTATTCTAATTAATATTTAAGAAATTTGAAATAGTTTGAAAATGATAAATGTGTAAAATAAACGTACTTATACTTTAGATGACAACTACTTGATTCTGTAATCCTATTACAGTATTTTTCACAAATAAAGAAATATATATATATATATATATATATATATATATATATATATATATATATATATATATATATATATATATATATATATATATATATATATATATAAAGGAAGTAAACACTGTAACCAACAGTGCTCTCAGTAATCTGGGAAGTTTGTGTGCATTGGGAATATTTTTTTTTCTTTTCTTTTTTTCAAATAATGTCAAGGTAACACTCATTTTACATATAGCACACAAGTGAAAATGACATGAACATGACCGTGGGCAAATGCATAAAGCGCAGCATAGTTTGAAATCATGAGTTTAAAGTATGTAGACCACGTGTCTCCAGTGAAGCTGAACTCTCCTCCTGTCAGCATTCAATTCGCACGGACCGACCGTCACACAGAGAACACGCGATCATGCAGGACACTAGGGCTGTCCTCTACTAAAGATTTTTCTGGTCGACTAGTAGTCGTTCATTTGAAACATTAGTCAACTAATCGCACATTTATTAATAAACCATTTAAATCATAAATATGAGCCTTTGACTGCCTACGTAGCCTAATAAGCGCTCAAGCGCACATAAAGCTTGCCACAGCACACCGGCAGAAGTAATGATTATGAATGTGTCAGGGAAAAACAGTAAGGAGGCTGCATTATCATTAATAATTTCTTGATAAACTAGTGCTTTCTTTGTTTTCGGCTTAAGAGATGAAGTCGGCGACACAAACTCGTCATCTCCACAGTAGTGATGCATGTTTCATATGGATTATCGGAGAATAATAATAATAATCAGAGAATATTGTTTTCCATTTGAATTGGTTCATTTGAAAGTAGACATTTCACTCTCTATAGATATATTTTTAATGTCTATAAGGCAAGTATACACAGAGTTTCGCGCTCAAGTTCACAGAGACCAAGACGGCAGAAAGCTAATCCTGTTTGCTTTCATTATTTTACAAAAGCGCAATGATTTGTTGTTATTGTAAGTGCACACAAATAAACGTAGAGTCTTTACAGATTTGAAAGATGTATTACTCTTATCAGTTTAACCAAAAATGAGGGAGTATTTTATGAACAAGTGAGCGCACCAGCGCCTCCATCTGTCCTGCAGTGAGCGCTGTTCAGCTCCACACTCTATACAGACACTTGAATAGCGCACATATTTCTAGATTAAAATAAGATTGAGCGGCCATGTAAAGTTGCTGCTACTAACATATTTCAGATGATAAGTCATATTTAAGGTCGATGAATGATGGCGAGCGTTTGGATGTCCTGCCCGATGTACTGTATTACCACAAAGACCGGCCATTAACGATCTGTCTGTCACGGACTCCGTGATTTCGCCAATGTGGATTTTGTCATTTATTTATTTTTCTGCGACTAAACAACTAATAAACTTTTGCTCGACCAAGCCTCTTCTGGTCGACTAAAAGTTAGTCGACTATTAGGGGGCAGCCCTACAGGATACAAATGCACACTTTATAAGATCTCACAGCTGGATGGCATCATTTAAACAGATCTTTGAATGTTATTAAACATTCAAAGATCTGTTTAAATAATAAAAATGTGCATTTGCTGAAGGCTGATGGTAAACGAGAAAGTATTATGTTTGCCTTTCTATTACTAATAATATAAAAGCAATCGTTATAATCCTTTTGTATACCTTTTAATTCCTTTGTTTAACATTCTGATTAATAGACAGACTTCTGTCCCTATTAGAAAGAACTGTTAAACTGTGACAGAAAACAATGACGAGGGAGAATATGAGCACTGTGCTCAGGTGCTGCCGTTCTCAGCGCTGTCAAAATAAAAGTCCCACCTCAAACACATCGGCCAAAGAGAAAACTTATCAGCCGATGCCGATAATTTAAAAATGCCAAATATCAGCCGATATATCGGCCTTGGCAATATATCAGTCGACCACTAATATTGTATTTTTCACTCCACTATATTTTTATCAAGGTCCTCGAAGTAGAAAGTTGCTACTATGTAGCATCTTTGAAAGTCAGTGGGTGAATTGTTTATTTTAAAAGTAAAAGTGACTTTTAAATTATTTTTTTTACACAGCCTATCAGTAATCACTCTTGTAGGGCTAAGTGAAGTGATTTCCCCAGCATTGTTTGGACACTGACCAGTTGCAAATGTGATATTTATTTACAACAATAATAAGTTAATATTGCGGAATATATTCAACACAATATTGTTTGATTTTGACAAAATTGTACAAACGAAAATATTACCTATAAAGCCACAGAACAACTATTGTGTGTCTCCTAACAAAACACATTAGGTGTTTGACTTGAAGCCCCGCAGGTCTTTCTGTTTATGATATCAAAGTACCGCGAGAGCATTTTTGAAATTTTTGTTTTTTAAGTCAAATATATCTTGCGGTTGCTGTTGTAAAGTTAAACAGCTACAGTTGTGTTGCTGGGTTTTAAAGCAGGTATTTACAGCCATTTCACTGTCCACTCGGTTCAAATGTGGATGAATGGCTACATGTAGATGTGTGCACACACTGCCAAAGCTGTGTGAGATCATTACCATGCTGCTTTTGTGAGGATTTGCTTTTGTGGGGTATTTTATCAATTCCGATTCCGCTTATCGATTCCCAGTTTCGATTCCAATGCGATTAAAAAAATGAAATCAAACATTTAGATATCAAACATATTTATTCTGTGTCTCCTTTTGCAAAGCATTTAGTTGCAGCTGAATACCAAGAACAAAAATCAGCAGGCTACATAAAAACTGGACTCGATTAAGAGCTGTTTGTGTGCAAAATAAAGCTGCATGATTCTGGATAAATAGAGTTTGTTTTTGTTTTTTTTATGAAGATTGTCATTCTCTCACGATTCTGAAGAGAAAACATTAGACAACTAAACAAAATCACATGTAATTTATGAATGAATGATTCAATGACTCACTCAACATTTACTTGTTTTATTACTGGATGAATCAGCGTTTTTTGAACGAATCTCTTGTATGATTCAAAGACAAATACATTTTAACAGCCCCTTTTCGCCACCTACTGGCACAACAATGTAATCATCAATCTTTATTTGAAGTGTCAAATTACTTTGAAAAGGTGCTTTACTCTATTTTGATCGCTACAGTACACATCAGTGTTTATATCCGAACTATAAAGTTTTATCCCAGTACTTCTGTGGTTATCTGAATGTTTGTAACACAGAAATGATGATGCTGTGTGGTTGAAAAGACTGAAGCTGTTTCATTCATATACATAACAGCTGCTCTTTAGGTCAGCTGCAGCGCAAACGCACAGACAAACCAAGAGTGATGATAACGTGGTGATCGCACACCTCAAAGGTTAAGGAATGAAACAGACGAATCATTGTAATTTAGGAAAAGAATCACGTTGATGTTTGAATCGTGTTCGTGATCTTTAACTATCTGTTAAAGTGCTTAGTCATGTCGGTGGTAACACCTCTCTTGCAACATGTTTAGCTCATCACAAATAATATACTTAGCTTTTTCAGCTTCTGATCACAAGTGAAGCCAAACTTTGGAGCACTTAGGTTAGCGAGCAAGGTCCTGGCAGATCGCCAGGTCGGGTCCTCACAGATGAAGAAAAAAAAGAAAAAAAAAAGAAAAAAGGAATCGATAGGCGGAATTAAAATTTTTATTTTACAGCAAGTATCCGATTCCTAAACTTATGTATCCAAATCTGGAATTAGAATAGATTTGATTCCTAACCCTAGGTAGGGGTGTTAAATAAAATTGTTATTGTTTCTCTAGCTTTTTAACATTCTAAAAGCTCTTTATTTCAAAGATCCTACAAGCTAGTCAGTGTATTCAGTAGGTGTAATATATTGTAAGTTGCTTCAGAGGCATAAGGTAATGCAAGTATTACATACAACAATAATAAAACATTGCATTGACATAAAAGAAATTTACTTTTGGTACTTAAGTACTTGCTTTTGTCAACTTTCACTTGTAATTGAGCAATATTTGACCGGCAGTATCTGTACTTTCACTCAAGTAATGGAGTTGTGTACTTTGTCCACCTCTGCTTACCCACACATCCATGTGCAGAGGTTTGATATTGTGAAGCAGAACTTCTTCGCAGTTGCCGTAATCGCTGAAGACAACCACAGCCGTGGAGCCCGAAGGGTGGATGGCGTCGATTCTCGCCCGATAAAACTGCCACAAATACGCAAACATGTTTTATAAGAACACAAAAGGGGAAAATGCAACAAAAGTGTACAGAGTTGGGTTCTGGGAGTAAAAGCTCCATTCATTTTCTCCACAGGGAAACTGATTTTCAATAATAAACACTTAAAGACTACTTCAGCTACAGTACAGCACTGCAACTTTTGATTCAATGGGAGTAGATCTAAATAACACTTTTCACCACTAGTTCATCTTGTTGGCTGTTATAGTAAAATGGCCCCTTTAAAATAATCATGTTTAAAAGCATAGGCTAATTCCTGGTGAAAAACTACATTATCCATGATGCTATACAGAAAATTCAGTCATTAAACTACTTAAATATTTGTATATATGCATATTTTGCAATAAACTTAAAATATACTGTTTCTAGATAGATTAAATCAGAGTAGTTTTAAATCTTTCCATCGTTTTTAATTTGACTGTCATTCACAAAGCATCATGGGATTGTAGTTCTTTTCTTCAATAAAGCCATTGAGTACACACTCTTGTACCTTTGTTAAATTTTTTAAATGTTTTTTTTTTTTTGTAATGTTGTGATTCACCTTGCAGCTGGTTGGTTTGTGTTCATGACTTATAACTCTTTAACGAAGACTTTCCCTATGGGAAAAATGAATGGAAAAAACACTTACGGAACGGGCACCACTTAAAAATAAGACAAATGGCTCACCTTATTGTCTTCCCAGTAGAGCGCTAGACACTGGTCACCAGCTCTCCAGTTGATGTGATTATTTGTATCCGTCTGCTCTCTCGGACCTTTGATTGGTCCAGATCGTTTCTTGGGGGCCGAGTTATGTGCGTTGGTTTGTTTTTGAGGCGGGGCTGAAGAATGCAGCTTGACTGGACCGGTCCGTCTGTGTTCTAAATCACCATTAGGGAACTGCGCATTTGAAACCCCGCCCACTTTGATCACCTGACCTGATCCGGCATCTTGCGAAAAGTCTTTTTTTGTTGCATCTTGGGAGCGCTCAAAGTAGCCTGAATTGGGTCTTTCTGGCTTGCCTTTCCTTCTGTTGTTGGGTTCGTTTCTGGATTTAGGATCCGAGCTTGACGCAACAGGATTTGAGGATTTGGGAGCCGCGGGTCCGTTTGATTGGTTTTTCCTAAACAATGCAGGTCCTGTCCCATCCTGCTCTTTCAATCCGCCGTTATGTGGTTCCTGGGGGAAGCTTTTTGACCCACTATGCTCTTTTCCAGTGGGACCCTGCTGTTCCCTGGACTTCCCCATCGAGGTGTACATATTTCTTGCATCTTGAGAGTCGTTCTTCCATCGCTCTGATCCTCCTCTTCCCGTTCGCTCTCCGTCCCTCCATTTCTGCGGCTGGGAGACACTGGAGGAGGCTGCGCTGGGTTTAGGAAAGTCTGCGTCCTTCTGGAAGCGTGGAGGCCTGTCGTTTCTCTGCGGGCGTCCCTCGTTTCGGGGAGGGTGTTTGGACTGGGCGGCATCTCTGGACATATGATCGGTGTTGGGGAAAGTCATCTTAAACTGGTGGTCCTGAAATGAATGCTGGTTCTTTGACTCTAGAGTGTAAATTATGAGAAAAACAGTAAAGCAACTGATTAAAAATGGTAAATGTAGTAAGGGCCTAGGATGAAAAACGTGTGTGAATAAGTGGTGCAGTTTCATTTACTACATATAATCAAAGTAACAGTAAGAAACTAAAATTAAAACTATTTTTACAGAATCTCTCACAATATTGTTTAAATTTTAACAGTAAACCTTTTTTTGTGAAGCATTTTTTTGCCAAAAAAACTAAAAATTATACATTTTCACTTGACTACATTTTAAAAGATTAATTATATTGTTTATTTTTTGCCTTCATTTGATTAACACCACTTTTTATGGTAAATCTGAATTAAATAAATACAACAGACACTTTCTGAAATTACATAAAGATGTTAATAAATGATTCAGGTTTTAAGAATTCAATTGATTAGAAATGCTTTATCACTAAAATTTAATTACACCTTTAAAATGGAATCCAGAAAAAAAAAAAAAGAATTTTGGAAAAATAAATGGATTTCATAAAAATAACTTAATTTAACAACAAACTATTAAAAGTATACATTTCGTAATTTATTAATTAATAAATCGATTAATCAGATTTAGTGTTTGATTACGAAACTTTTAATGTAACTATTAAAAAGGGATTCCAGAAAAATTCTAATGAAAACAGAATTTGGGGAAAAAATTAAAAAATAGGTTTTACTTAACTTTTAATAAATTGTTGTCAAATTTAAAGTTTTATGATTCTAATTAGTCAGACTTTAATGTAATCATTAAAAAGGTGGCCTAGACAAATGAAAATGGGGGGGGGGGCAGAATTTAAAACAAGAAAAAAAATTAATAGAGCGCTGATATTACGCCAATCAATTAAATAGTACATTTCTGTATTTGCTCAGAAAAGCTCAGAAAATACTATTCAAACTCACTGAAAAGCCTGTTACCTTTTGTTTTGCATATTTTTAGTGTCTTGCACCATGAGCGTCACGGCATGCATTTAAATGACCTTTTATGATGTGGGAAAATGCGTCAAAAGAACAAGCGGTAATAACAAAGTTCATTCAAGAAAACTGTCAGGCTCTTCACAGAAATAACAACTTAAAGGCAGGACACAGTGATGATGCAGGACACTCCAAAAGCGCAATTACAGGTCAGTTTCATGTCATTCTGACTCAAAGCAAGAATTTTAAAACAACAGCACTGAAAGAGCGGAAAAATACAAACCGTTTCTCCACATATTAGCCCTGTCTGTTTTCTCCTAAAGCCATATGTCAGGCAGAGCTTACCAGCCGCAGAGACTTATCTAAAGCTGACTAATAGAGCACCTTCATTTGGGACTGGCCATCTGCTTGATGCCACAGAGTTCTGCAGCCCTCTGGGACTTTAACATAAGAGGAGATTAAAAATCCTGATACAATGTTCCCATTATTAAGATTGGTTCCTCTGCAAATGCAATAGGAATGAAGCAAATTATACAATAGTTTTAAAGCGATCATTTATGGTCATTACTGCAAAATAAACTCTGATCACAACCTCAAAATGAAAAAGGGACTTTTATCATGCCGAAGGGTTTATTCTGGAAGCTAACTGTCCATTATCCCACTTTTAATACAGATGCTTGCTAAATAAATAGATCTACATGAGTTGGAAAATCTGTGAAATGATAAAAATATTATAATGTGAAGTAGGAATCATGCAGATATACAAGTGTTTAGTACTTTAGTAAGTTGGTACAGAAAAAAAAAAAAGGGTTAACTAAAAATAAAACTATTAAAAAAAATTTCTTTCATCAAGCTAAAATAAAATAAAATAGTAGAAGAAAACCTTAAACTTAAAACACTTAAATTAGAAATGTTGTCCTGGCACCTAAAACAAGCTTAAAGATGAAGTACTAAAATTACTTAAGCTATAACCAAGATAAAAATTAATGAAAGCTAAACATAATAATAATAATAATAATAATAAATACTAAAATTAAAAAACAAAATATAAATGTAAAAATTACGGTAACACTTTACAATAAGGTGTCATTTGTTAACAGTTAATGTATTAACTAACATGAACAAACAATGAACAATGCATTTATTACACTATTTATTAATGTTTGTTAATGTTAGTTAATGAAAATACAGTTGTTCATTGTTTATTCATGTTAGTTCACAGTGCATTAACTAATGTTAACAAACACAACTTGTGATTTTAATAATGCATGAAATTAACATTAACTAAGATTAATAAATGCTGTAGAAGTATTGTTCATTCTTAGTTCATGTTTACTAATGTTGTTAACTAATGTTAACTAATGTACCTTATTGTAAAGTGTTACCAAAATTACATATAAGCTCATTTTAAATATTGATAGATACCAAAATAGAACATAAATAATACTAAAATAGCACTGTTACTATTTGAAAGGACAAAATAGCCCTGATATTATCAGCATCCAAAATTGATATCAAATTAAAAGAAGCACTAATATTGTCAGCATTTTTCATAAAAACATAAAGGTAAAAAAAATTCAGTGTACCGTCAATGGACAATGTCCCTATTTTTGACTCCAGGAAGTCAAACAGTGTGCTGGGTCCAGATGGTCTTCCTCCTGCTTCCTCATCCACATCTTGTCTGGAGCGTCCCCTTCCACGACCCTTTCCTGTCAGAGAAAAAATAAACCGTCAAATTACAAAGACAAACAAGCAAAGTGGCAATGAAAATACAAAATAATCAATTTGGGATGCTAGATTATCGTCAATGGGTTTTATTGCACTAAATAAACGAGAATAAAACTTGTGTATAAATGAATCGTATGAGTTTAAATAACCAACACAGCCCTGCTCTTATAACATCTACAGTCTGTTTTCCTGAGCAGCTGCATATCTGACAACGATCTGAAGGTTTCTGCTTCCTTTCTCAGCGCTTGAAGGTTTTACCTCGAGGTGGTGGGCGGCTCTGCTCCATTTGGGCCGCTTTGGGCTGGTTTGTTCCGGTGAGCAGGAAGTTGAGGGCCACCTCCAGGTTATTGTTGTTATCCAGCAGGGCCTGTCTGGCCGCCTCTCGGTTAAAGCCCATCTCCATGATGTCCCTCAAAGCACGCTCATCAACCTTGAAGAGACAGCAGCAGCAACATGAAACAGCAGAAAAGAATTTGATGAACTTGAGGGTCATCAAAAAAATGCATTAAAATCAAGGACAAAAGAACGGATGTAGCGTTGTAACATTTTCCCTTGCAATCAATAACAAAACAGACACAGAGGGGTCACATCGGTGCTTACGTCAGCCATCGATTCATCCTTTATCAGAGAAGGCATGTACAATCTTACGGAGAAATAATGGCATTTAATTATAACTAAAAGCCCATCATACAATTTTGGGGCACTTGACATGCTTTCATGGATAGTTATTTAAGAAATACCAAAGTGAAAACAGCAGAATTTGAATCCATTAACACACAAAAAAAAGCCTTGTACAGAAATGTTCGACCCCTATTTTCAAAGTCTAAATGAAGCACTTTCCACGACTTTCTCCTTGTATATGGTTCAAAAGTTTGAGGTCAGTGTGATATTGTTTTTGAAATGATTTTTAAAAATAGGTAATTAATAGATCTAGCAGAAAAAGGCGCATTAAAATTTATTAAAATGACAGTAATGTTAGTAATGTAAAAAGTAAATAAATGCTGCTTTTGAACTTTCTATTCAAAGTATCCTGAAAAACTAAATGTGTCACAGTTTCCACAAAAATATGAAGCAGCACAACTTTTCAACATAATAATAATGATAAAATGTTTCTTGAGCAGCAAATCAGCATATTAGAATGATTTCTGAAGGATCATGTGACACTGAAGACTGGAGAAATGATGCTGAAAATTCAGCTTTGAACAAATACATTTCATTTTACAATATATTCACATAGAATAATATTGCACAATATTACTGTTTCTAATCAAATAAATACTGCCTTGGAGAGTACAAAAGTCTTTTCAAAAATAATAAAAATTTAAGATCAATTAAAATCTCGCACAGTGCGACACGACCCCATTTTATGAAGAAAATACAGTATGAGCGATGCATGTTTGTGTAAAACTCACCATGATGATGCAGTAAAGTGTTGTGATCACTTAGTAAAGTAACAACACTAAATCTAGTAATGATGCATTTTATGGTTTCGGAAAGTCCAACTAACAACTAACAAGTGATCAAACAACAGCTGTTTTGTTCTCAGTGAGGACTGCAGAAAAACAGCTGCATATTTCACTGAACTAGATGTTATGATAATCAGTCTATATGGATCTTCTCCGTGTTTTACAGGATTAATTCAATTCATTTCATGAGGAAGAACTTGAAACTGCTGACAAAGCACTAATTTGACATCTTTTTATGATGATCTTTGGATCTCACCAAATCTCTGTAAACTCCTTCTGACTTGTTCTCTGCCCACGGCTTTTCTCTCTCCTCTCGTCTTCTTTGATAGGTGTCTCGGTTCTTGTAGGTGGATCCTGGATTGGCGAGGTTTCCACCTGCATTACCTCCACCACCGAACGTACGCGCCTAACACAGACCAAAGGAGAAGACCACAGATGCACAATGAAAAACACCAGACACTGGTGTATCTCCAGCAATTTTAAGAGTTGATTTTACAAGGGCACAACGAACAATGCTTCTGGACATCGTAAGTGTGTTTTGAAAGTTCAAATTAAACTGAGTTTTGAAACAGCCCAGGTGCTGCTGTGACCAAGTGTTTAATCATTTATGTGGTGTTCACTTATCATGTTACATTTGTAATTACACACTCAAAATCAAACATTTCTTAATTAAATATCGGAGAATATTAAGTTCACCCATGGCCTAAGGACGCAGTCATGAGAACGAACAAATTCAATTACATATTGCTTTAATATATCAATATTTCATTATCAAAAGGTGCTATGTTGTTGCAGGGGATGAAAATCATATTTATTCTGAACTGAAATGCCAATATCTTTGCACAATGCAGAACACTGAAATCTGGGGGTTATATGTACGTTACTGGTAAAACGTTTGGAATAATTCAAATTTTAACATGTTTTTGAAAGAAGTCTTTTCTGCTCACCAAGGCTGCATTTATTTGATCAAAAATACAGTAAAAACAACAATAATTTAAATTATTATTGCAATTTTAAAGTTGCTTACTTGAATTGAATATATTTTAAAATGTAACATTTATTTTACGAGAATTCTTTGATGAATAGAAAGATTAATGGATATTAATCTGAATCAGAATTTTTATGTATTTACTGCCACTTTTGGTCAATTTAATGGGCCCTTGCGGAATAAAAGTATTAATTTTTAAATCCTTTTTTTTTTTTTTTATTAAAAAAACAAACTTTTACAGTTTCTACAAAAATATGAAGCAACACAACTGCTTTCAATATTGATAATAATCAGAAATGCCGCAAATCAGCACATTAGAATGATTTCTGAAGGATCACATGGCACTGAAAACTGAAGCAGTGATGCTGAAAATTCAGCTTTGCAATACAGGAAGAAATTACATTTTAAAATATATTCACATAGAAAACAACTGTTTTAAATTGTAATAATTTTCCACATTTGTTTATCAAATAAATGCAGCAAAGAAGAGACTTCTTTAAAAATCAAACAGTAGTGTCCATTAATTTCACAAGAACTGCATCTTTAAACATATAGTCATAGGGTGGGCTAACTGCTCATATTATTAAATGTCTCATAATAATCATTAAGGACGACAGCACACCTCTTTACTCTTGGCGACCTCTGCGATAGCAGCGGTTCTTTGTTTCTCAAACTCGTCGTTGTCATCAGCAGATTTGACAGCGTTAGTGCTCTGCAGGGTCTTCCTCTGATCCAGAGCTCTGCTGTCCACCTGCTCCTTATGAGCACATTTCTACAGAGAGATGACGACAGATTATACACCATCCATCCATTCAGAGTCAAATCAACCTCATAAATAACCAGAAGGTCAAAGGTCACAATGAAAGAAGCTGATGGAGTTCTGACCTGTCCAAAGGGAACGAATGGAGGAGGTCCGCCTTCTGCACCAATGTTTCTTCGGCTGTGTTTGGCCAGGCTCTTTTGTGGGAAAAAGTTGAACATTAGATGTAATGTAACATTCAAGTGAATCCAGACTAGGGTTACTTTAGTATCATTGAGAGTTTTTACCAATATTTTGAATCTGTTTTAATACCGTTTTTCCATTTTCATTTTAGTTAAAGTGTTAATAATTTTACTGGGTTTTAATTTTAAAACTGAAGTAAAATGAGAAATGATGCCTTGGCAATTAGCTGAAACAAAATAAGATTTTTTTTCCCCCCAGTTAATGTTGATTTTATTTCAAATAATGAAGTTTTTTATGGTTTTCAGTTTTAGTTCATTATAATAACTCTGATCCATCAGAGAGAAGAATTTTTGGACTGAAGTTATTTACTCATCAAGATGAATAAAGCAATGCGTCTTCATGCTATCTGGCTTTGATTGAAAATTAAAATAAATCATCTGTTGCCAATGTGTCATCCATCACTGAGCTAAAACATGATGAATATTAACAGATGGTTACAGTCACTGACACTGTAGATTCTGTGTCTTAAGTTTTAATGAACAGAACCTTTAAAAGGTCACATTTTACACTTTTGCATCTCTTAATTTTTTCCCTAGAGCCCACTTATAATGTCAGCAAAGGCTTCCTGTGTTAAAAACGATTGTAAATTAGTGTAGTTTCATGTTTTACGCCAACTCCCTGAAACTCAGAATTAAACAGCTTGTGCCACACGGCATATTTAAGAATTCTGTATGCAAATGACCTCTGCTGTGATTGGCTAAGTTCATTTGGTGCGGGTCAAGTTGGATAATTCTAAGAGTGGGCGGTGATATGTTAATTCAAATTTAGTCTTTCTGGACTAGTTAAGAAGATATTAAATATGAACATACATGGTAGATTGAACCTCTATTTCATAAAAGCAATAAAAACAAATCCAGCTTGCTATTACGTGTCAAATACAACTACATCATATATATATATTATCTGAAAACATTCATGCACCTCACCCTCTGTAACTCCCACTTCTCGATCATGTGATCCACTTCGCCTCCAAGAACCGTGATCTTGGAATCGTCCAATAGCAGGAGGCCGTTTTTAACCTGAACGGCCCCCAGGAGCTTCACTTTGGTTCCAGGAGGAGTGTTCAGACTGAACGTGGAGAAATCAAATTAAAGTGTTAAATTAATTGCTTTCTTTTAAATAAACTGAGTGAAACAATGAAAACTTTGGATTCGGCAAGGGGTTTTTAATGTTTTTCTCTTCTGCTCACCAAGGTTGCATTTCAAAAATAGAGTAAAATCAGTAATATTATGAAATATTATTATGATTTAAAATAACTGTTTTCTACTTGAATATATTTAAAAATGTAATTTATTCCTGTGATGTAAAGCTGTATTTTCAGCATCATTACTCCAGTCTTCAGTGTCACATGATCCTTTGAAATTATTCTAATATGCTGTTTTTGTTTTTACAACAAATTTGGAGTTTAATTATGTCAAAGTCTTAATATTCTTAAAAAAGGCATAATTTCCTTTATGAAAATATAATTTCTGAATTTTTCCTTTTGATTTGTGGTATAACGTGACCCAGGGATTTCTTGAGAGAGTTTTCCAGAGATTCACCCCAAAAATAGGTCAGTTTTTCTTATTTGGCATCTGCAATGACTTTCCAAAAAAGGAGTGAGAGAATTTAAAATTCATAATTGCACTTCTCTGCTTTACTTGCTTCTATTTCCTGGTTGTCAATCAGGTTTTTTTCTCCGATGTGTTTCAGCTTTAGTTAGTGTGGGGCATTTGCTGTAAGTTGGGATTAAGAACTGGCTGTTTGACTTTAATTAAAGATTAAAGGGGGGGAGAAGGGATGGATTGAGAGAGAGGAAGAGGAAGAAACTCTATTTTCCCTCACAAACACTCTAATACCCCGAGGAGAGAAGTGGAGCAGTGAATTTTCCAAAACGCAGGCTTATTTCCTCAAATGTGTCCCCTCGCCTGCACCCTGATCAAATGTTAATGCACCGCTCTGCACTGCAGAAGAAGCGCCTGCTAAAAATACATCACACGCACACCTCCCTGCTCGCCTACATGCCAAATAAACTCGCCCTTTTCGAACTTTCCCTGGTCCTCTCATTAGAAGAGCCCGGGGAGTTTGACAGGACTCAATGTGTGACGTGACCAGCGCAATTACAGACTTTCCTGACCGGTTCATCGGCACGAAGCTCAAAGGGATGTAGGATCCGATACCAACTCTCTGGAGACGCCAGAAAACACACTGTTTGTTCCATTACAATGCTTCTGTTCTTTCAAACAATCTCACTACCATTTGAAGGTGAAACAATTATTTGAAATGAGTGACACTAAACAGAATTGTAAAAATAACTGTCTTTTTTGTAATGTAAATAACCAAAGTCAAACTACTGTTTATATACATGTTGAATTAATGCATGTCCTTTCTGTTCTTGTAATTCTGCGAATGAATGAAGAAAGCTTTGGTATCATTTACATGCACTTCTTTTTAAATAAACTGAATGACACACTGAAAAGTTTAGGGTCGATTAGGTTTTAAAATGTTTTTGAGTCTCTTAAGCTCACCAAGGCTGTATTTATTTGATCAAAACAGTAAAAAGGCTAAATATTATTACAATTTCAAATAACTGTTTTCTATTTGAATATCTTTTAAAATATAATTAATTCCTTTGATGCAAAGCTGAATTTTCAGCATTATTATACTCAGTGTCACATGATCCTTCAGAAATCATTCTAATATGTTGAAAACAATTGTTTTGCTTAGTATTTTTGTGGAAACTGTGATGCGTTTTGTTTTTCAGGATTCTTTGATGAACAAAGTTCAAAAGAACAGCATTTATTTGAAATTGGGAGTGTTGTTTTGTGAAATAATTATAGGCGAAAATTTTAAACTGAGACCAAACCGAAAAGTCAAACTACAATTTATAAGTGTGCAAACCCTTCATAGACACTTTAAAATATTGCACGTCCGTTCAGTGGTTGAATGAAGGAAGCTTTGGGTTCAAACGAACAGTGGATAGTTTCATTCTGCATGTTAGCGACAGGGATGGATGTAGGGAGAGAGTGAGTAGAGGAACAGACGAATAAAGAGAGCTCTGTTCCTCAAACGGCTCGACAACACAGTCTCCACCTGTAGCTGCTGGCTGACGGCCACCACAACGGCTGATACCCAACCAGAGCGGTAACGGAGACATGGGATTGGTGAGGTTTGAGCCAATCAGAAGGTCTGAAACTGGGGTTAAAAGGAAGGGGAGTACAAGAAAAGGGCAGAAAAGGTTGTTTGAGTTTGAAGGCGCTTTCAAAGATTACACAGTGTCAGATTTCCTGGACCGAAAGTGTTTTTGGGTATAAACAAGACTGTAAAGTATTACTGGAGTATGTTTTACAAGAAAATACTATTTCAGTATTTTCTACATCAAAATGTCAGGTTTAATACAATGAGTTACTTGCGGTCTCTTTGTAACAGGTTCAAAGTAAACCTAACACCATAGGAATAGTTCACCTAAGTGTGAAAATTTGCTGAAAATTTCCTCACCTTCAGGCCATCCAAGATGTAGATGAGTTTGTTTCTTCATCAGATTTGGAGAAATGCAGCATTGCATCACATGCTCAACAGTGGATGCTCTGCAGTGAATGGGTGCCGTCAGAATGAGAGTCCAAACAGCTGATAAAAACATCACAATAATCCACACCACTCCAGTCCATCAGTTAACATCTTGTGAAGACAAAAGAAACAAATCCATCAAGACGTTTTTAACTTCAAACCATTGCTTTCAGCTAAAATACGAGTCTGTAATAACACTTTACCTGGAGGATGCGTTATGGATTATGGACTAAGCAATGGTTTGAAGTCAAAACGTCTTAACGATGGCTTTATTTTTTATTGTTTGTTTGTTTTAAAAAACACACAGCTTTTAGTCTTCTCAAGATGTTAACTGATGGACTGGAGTGCTGAGGATTATTGTGATGTTTTTATCAGCTGTTTGGACTCTCATTCTGACGGCACCCATTCACTGCAGAGCATCCATTGCTGATGAAGTGATGTAAAGCTACATTTCTCTAATTCTGATGAACAACCAACTCATCTACATCTTGGATGATCTCATGG
Organism: Onychostoma macrolepis; assembly: GCF_012432095.1. Taxonomy (NCBI): domain Eukaryota; kingdom Metazoa; phylum Chordata; class Actinopteri; order Cypriniformes; family Cyprinidae; genus Onychostoma; species Onychostoma macrolepis. The sequence continues at coordinate 26,661,069 of NC_081165.1, read as the reverse complement.
TGAATAAATATTTAGCAAATTTACATTTTTGTGAACTACCCCTTTAAGCATAATGGTAATTTTTGCTCATATTGGGGTTAATCATTTGAACAAACCCTTCAAATTGTGTATTAAAATTAAGGGTGTAACTCATAATGCATTTGTAGCTTCACAATTCAAAGCTTTGTATACACTATTAAAACACAAAATGACTCAAGTTGTTTTAAGAAGTTGACGCATCCCGTAAAAAAAACATTATAGTGACACATAAAACAATGCAACAAAAGAGACACATTCTTGGCATGCAACCCTGAATCTGACTTGAACAAACACAATTTTTCTGCATTTCAAAATGACACTGATGCTTTGGGTTGAGAAAATGAGCCTAAAATAACCTCAAAAGCAGCGCAATACCACGACCCTGAATGACTCTGGTAGTGCCGTGAACATCAATTCGTAGTGAAAAACCATTTTATGCAGCTCCCCACTACATCAAAACGTCTTTAGTCTGGCTCAAGGCAATTACAGGACCTCTTTATCATATTAAGAGCTGCATTTAATCAAATGCTGGGTTTTTGGCCTCATTATAGGCCACTTCACAGTGTCTGACGGGCCGAGACGTTATTTCATTAAATCATACGGCGCAATTAGACGTGCTTCAATTAAATGTCTGAGGTACTACATTTTATAGCCACTCGTTCACAAAAAGTGAGTGAGGGAAGTATGAAACTGCAGTCACTTGCCAAATTTTTACGTTTATGCTTTAATGTAATGTTTGACAGCAATAAACCTGAACAAATTAGCCAAATATCCAATAAACAAACAAGTAATGTGGAGGGAACTTTCTACAGAACTCTGCGGGCACAGATTCCACATCACTCATACTATCTTAAGTATGTAGTGTGCGTAGTAAACATACTTCCTCAATACATGGAAAACCCACATGCATTTGCCAAAGTGTGTACTATAACCACACGATATACTGTATCCCACAATGCAATGCTCGAGCTTGAGACGAATGAATCTTAAAGAACATCATTTTTAACATCTCTTTCTCCACTGCCAAGAGACTAATCATTGATTAAAATCATTAGATTAAAAAAGCTAAATTACTGTATTTATTTTCAAGATTTTCAACTTGACGCCACTTACTAAATTAAACATGCAACATAATAAGGTCATGTAACAACACTGCAGCGTTCTGCTTTTTGATTATTTAACACTGCATGTTGCATACTATTTCACATACTATTAAATAATAACAGGTGCCAAGTTTGCAGTCAATCATTTTAAAGAAATTAATATTTTTATTCAGCAAAGGTGCATAAAATAAAGCAAAAAAACCCAGTAAAGACATTTATAATTTTACAGAAGGTTTCCATTTCAAATACATGTTGTTGTTTTTTTTTTTTTACTATTTATCAAGGAATCGTGAAAAACTAAATGTATCACTGTTTCCACAAATATGAAGCAGCACAACTGTTTTCACCACTGATAATAATAATAATAATAATAAATGTTTTTTTTTCAGCAGCAAATCATTATATTAGAATGATTTCTGAAGGATCATGTGACACTGAAGACTGGAGTAATGATGCATTGCTGAAAATTCAGCTTTGATCACGTCAATAAATTACATTTAGTATGAAGTACAGTAGTATTGCATGCAAGACAGGGCCAATAAAATGTCATTCCCACCCTTGTTAAATCAACTACAACCCTGACTAGTCATCCACTAGTTAGTGAACCAATTAGTCTTTTTTTTCCAATTTTACTTTCAGCTTTAAACATTTTTAATGCAAGCGAATGAATGAGTTTTACATGGAAGAGAACTTCTCAGAAATGACTTTAGCACATCAAGCACCAGACGTCAGCATGATTCACTCCCTTTATTAAAGCAGCACTATCTTGCTGCATTTAGCATCCCCCACCAAGAACGTGAAATGTGTGAACCTGGACCTGACCTTCAATTAGTCTAATTATACAAGGCTTCCTTAGGACATAAGTTCCCACTCACTAGTCGATGCAGATTTACAAATCCCTACTTGCAGGTAGTGCATGTATAATGAAGAGGTGGAAAGATGCAAATATCTACATTAGCTGTACCTGATTTTGGACAGATGTTCGAACTCGAGGCCGATGCATGACGTGTGTCCGTCCGTCATCTGCAGACGCAGCATTCTGGGCGACGCCTGCGACTCCTCATGATCTTTAGAAGCAGAGACATTACGAATCTTCTGCACCTGAAGGACACACGGGCCCTCCAACTGCGGGAAAAACGAGAGGAATTTTTCATCAAACAGATAAAACACTAAGCTAAAAACATGTGCATTAAATATGTGAGTTTAAATTAGCATTACAGAGAAACGCAGCTCTCAGAAACCAGATCACAGTCATTATTCTGCAGTAATGTCACGTCCTTTTGATCAAACAAATGCTCTTTTACCTCTTCACCTCTGCTCTGACTATCTATCTTCTGCTAATGTTCTCTTTAATAACAGCGCCATCTTGTGGGCAGCATTAGCAAGTGCATGAAGTCTATTTATATTGTAATTGTGCATTATGTTGGATTTCAGCTTAAACTGGCAAAATCCCATCCAGTTTCTAATGATTGACACAAGTCAAAACCAGTTATACACAAATGTACCTTTTCTATTCGTCCACTGTTGATGTCAGTCGGCAGAAAGCTCTTTCCGATGGGTCTCAGATCACTCTGTGAATTATATAATAGTATGATTTCTGTTTGATTTCTATAGAGAGCCAAACCCCAAATATACATGATCACAAATGGACAAAGATATATTACATGAGTAAAAAAGGAAAGAGTAAATATAAATTGAAACAAGGTAATTTCTTAAAACACTTACGTTTAGTGCTACTTGGATGATATTAGTCGGTGAAGTTTTCTCCTTCTCTGATGAACTTTTACACTCCTCTATTCCTTCATCTGTAAGGTACCTGTGAAGAAAGGTGTGAATTTAGAGGAGATGTGTGTGTGATTTCAGCCAGGGTTTTTTTTACAAATATGAGAGGGATCTCAATCCAAAAATTTATAAAAGCATCATCTATATAGTTTCTTGGATTAAAAAAAATAAAATTAAATAAAAAATAAAAAAACTTTTAGAGTGAAAAAATATTATTATAAATATGTCCAAGTATTTTTTGGAAAATATTTCATTTCTATAAGTTACATTATTCATTTTATTATACTATTAGATGTATTATTTGTTTACTTATTTCATTCTAATTTTATTTACTTAATTTCATAATTTTCTGATTTCATTTTATTTATTTTTAAATACTTTGTTATAAATTTTATTTATTTATATATATATATATATATATATATATATATATATATATTTTTTTTTTACTTCAAACTTTTCCATGGCTTTGAAAGTATCACTGTCAGTGAAGCAAATTCAATTGTATCTTTACAACAGCACATAAAACATCTGTCGTTAATACCTGAACATACTTTTAGTTCTCCTAATGTCACTTTTACTCTTCATCAGATACATCATCATATTAACCTAGTACATAAAGTCACTAACAATAAATAGCACAACAATACCATATATTTTAAGGCAAAAACATTGTTTTTTTGTTGTTGTTTTTTTCAGGCACCTGTCTGTTTTGAGAAAATTTGGGCTATTCTGATTCCATAATGTGTCTTTTTTTTTTTTCTCTCAGATCAGCGGAAAGAAAGCATTAAAAATGCACATTCAAATGCTTTATTAAATTTGATCTATTTGAATCTGCAGGGTTAAATTACAATACATATCTTTAAAGGCTGTGAGTTTTTATCCTACATTTCAGCAGCTCTTACATACACCAGATTTAACGGTTTTATTCCTCTCTATATTCTTAAGATTTTTAGTGAAGGGTTTTTTTTGATATATCATTCACCTTATTAATATAACATTTTATTTCTAAAAATATACAGATGATTTTTATATTTATTTTTTTCTGGCTGGCTATTTTCTGATAAAAAAGATCCAAAATCTCCCCTGATATGTCAACAAAATCAAACAAGAATTTTGAACCAGGTTTTAATACAATGTTTAGATTTATTTTCTTAAAAAGTATGCAAATTAGTGCATATTTGATTAAATGACATCTCAATTGCATATTTAAAAACAATTCAGAAAACTTGTATGATAAAACAACTGCCTTAATGCACTGTGAGCACCATGCAAATACCATAGCATCAAAATACCATGGTATTAGCACTGGATACCATGACTGTAACATGGTACTTCAACATAACAATATATGTCAAGCTCTTACATATCTCAACACATACTCTTACAGTGTTGAAAGATGCTGTGGATTGATCTTAAGCACTTGTCAAACTTGTCATGACAGTCCAGACTGATTACAGGGAATCAATGAGAAACTTCAGAAGCCGATTATTAAACTATCACATATGACACGTATATATTATAATATTTATTATTAATTCAGAATGACCGATAATAGACTAGCAGGTAATAAATGTTGATTATCGTGCTAATGATTTAGCCGCTAACAGCACTAACTTAAACATCCCAAAAGCCAAACAGACATAGAAATAAACTAATAAAGTGATATAAACCGTACGTTGTCAAAGGAACTTATACGCAATTATAAATAAAATAGAAAAGTAAAAGTGAGGGAGTAAACGAGTGTAAACATGAGTTAGCATCAGCAGCATTAGCCGCTAGCGCTCAGTAGTGACTCACCAGCCCTCTTTAATGAGCGCTGAGCTCAGATCGCACATCTTCACATATACTGATGAGTCTGTACGGAATCACTGTCTGAAATATCGCTCAAATCCCATCGTGTTACTCGGGACTCATTTCTACTGCGTTAGCTCGTGCTGCAGCTGGACAAAGACAGATGACGTCACGCGCAAACTTCTGACGCGTCACAGGTCAAAGTGGAGCGCCGCTGATGACGTAGACCGCGAATAAAAGGAAGGAATGGATGCTGTATTTTTTTTATCTACCTTTCAGATCAAAACCTTTAAATATATAAAAATATAAAAAGCCTTTATACATGCGGTCAAAAGTTTGGAATAATTAAGTTTTTTTTTTTTTTTGTCTCCTCTGCTCACCAATACTGCATTTATTTGATCAAAAATACATAAAAACGGTGAAATATTTTTACAATTTAAAATACCTGGTTTCTATTTGAATATATTTTAAAATGTATTTTATTCCTGTGATCAAAGCTGAATTTTCTGCATCATTACTCCAGTCTTCCGTGTCACGTGACCCTTCAGAAATCATTCTAATATGCTGATTTGCTGCTCAAGAATAATTTCTGATTATTATAAATGTTAAAAAATAGTTGTGCTGCTTCATATTTTTGTGAAAACTGCAATTTAAATATTTGAAGTAAGATTTAGCCTAAAATAATAATAATTATTCAAGGATGCATTAAATTGATTTTAAAAAAGTGACAGTAGAGTCATATTCTTCAAAGAGTCCTGAATTATTAAATGTATATCGTTTCCACAAAAACAGGATGCTTCAACTCTTTTCAACTGCACCTTTTTTTTTTTTTTTTTTTTTACACAACCATAATAATATTTTATATATTATATATATAGGCTATTAATGACAGTGTCGGTTCTCTGATTAAAGTTAATCTCTGGAAGTAATTAGACAATATTCATTCATCAACAAGTGTAATAGAGTACATGAAGGCAAGTTTATTTATATAGCACATTTCATACATAATTGTAATTCATAGTGCTTTACATAAAAGGAAGTAAAATACTCATAAAAATAATCACAACAATAAAAGCAGAAATTTAAAAACATTTAAAATGATTTAAAAATTGATTTAAAATGAATTTAGAACAATTAGAACTAAAAATGTTTATACATAAAATACAGTGCAATCAGTTCGGACGTATACAGTGCTCATTCAACAAATGCACAGCTAAACAGATGAGTTTTGAGTCTGGATTTAAATGTGGCTAATGTTTTAGCACATCTGATCTCTTCTGGAAGCTGGTTCCAACTGTGGGCGGCATAATAGCTAAAAGCAGACTCCCCTTGTTTTGTGTGAACCCTTGGTATTTCTAACTGACTCGATCCTAATGATCTGAGTGGTCTGTTAGGTTTATATTCAGTGAGCATAGCTGCAATGTATTTAGGTCCTAGGCCATTGAGTGATTTGTAAATGAGTAAAAGTACTTTAAAATCAATCCTAAATGTAACTGGAAGCCAGTGTAAGGGCCTGAGGACTAGTGCGATATACTCAGATGTTCTGGTTCTAGTCAGAATCCTGGCAGCAGCGTTCTGGATGAGCTGCAGCTGTCTAATGCTCTTCTTTGGAAGAAGACCATTACAATAATCCACCTGCTGGTGATAAACAAGTTTCTCAAAGTCTTGACTGGACACAAAACAGCTAATTCTTGCAATGTTTTTGAGATGATAGTATGCTGATTTAGTTACTGCTTTGACTTGACTACTAAAACTAAGGTCTGTCTCCAGAATGAAGTGTAATTTCTCCTGAAGATCACTGTTATCATGTTTCCCATAAACTTCAGGGTGTTGCAGAAAAGTCTCTAAACATTTCTTAAGTCTAAATGTCATAGATGCCCACTGACATTTAGAAATGCAAATACAAGCAGAAAATGTCTTCCTCTTTTTTTTTTTTTCTTTTAACCAGGTTTTTTCTTTGCCTTTTTTTTGGCATCTGATCGTACCAACATATGAACAACAGAACACGCTAAATTACCCTAAAATTTACAAACTGTCATGACTTTAAAATGAAAAGTGTTTCATGCTTCCCCGTTATACAGCTCTCGAAAAAGAGACGAATCCAATTTTTGATCAAATCGGCTTCTTCTCTGTATAGCAGACATTTCATTGTCAACGAGGACGTATAGGTTTGATTTTGGCATTGGTGGGGACATAACAGCAGACAGTTGACACACATGTATTAAATGTGCATCCTTGAAAGCGCTCAGTTTTCTAGCGTATTTACTTTCACTTCTCAGATAATATCAATGGCATGACCTTTATCAGATATGGCTGAAATTATATACACATACACATATATTTAATAGTTTGATCAAAATGATTGCTAAGGACAGTATAGTAGTTGCTGGATATTGGTAGGGACATGTCTCTAAATTCTAATCCCTTGGACAAAATGGTCCAGTTATCAATTTTGTTTTCTTTAGGAATTTTTAAGTAAATTATACTGTACATAAAAAAGCTAAATTGGTATAATTTGAATCTGAAAAGTAAGACTGATTATCCCTTGATTAATTTCTAGGTCAAACTAGTTCTTAAAACTTTGATATTATGAGTGATTTTACTTTGATGATCCTTTGTATCTTGTAAATATTTCAAGCTATTTTACTGCATGTTCACACTGAAAAACAATTAAAAAGCAGCGGCACAGCAAACAACATCATCTCCATCAGAATATTATGACTGGCCCAAAGATTTCTTATTCTTATGCAGTACATCCAGACCTCATATGTGCCGTGATGACTCTTAAGAATAAAGATTTTTATTGCCATTAATGGTTCAATGAGGAACCTTTAACATCTATATGTAAAGAGAGTAAAAAGCAGAAGCGGTGTAAAGAATAAATGGATGGATGGATGTTAGCACCAAAATGCTAATTTACTGGTAACTTCTCGTCCCAGAAAATTGCAGTTTACTGGCAATATTCCAGAAACCTCCTAATAACACAGAGAGACTAAACACTCACACCTTGAGTCTGGGAATCACAGCAAACACTGAAGATTTGATATATGAGGATGAACTGATTTGGTATTTTGTGAAGGAAAACCTCAAGCTCTCAGATTGTGCTAAAGTGGAACTATTGCAAGAATACTTTTGGTACACTTTAAATAAATATCTTGCATTTAAAGACCGATATTATTCAAAGATCATACAATCAATAGTGACATTTTAACACATTTTTGGCTTAATATTAAGAAATGTGAATTGTACACAAATAGTACTCCAAATAAAGTTATTATAAAATTGTCATTTTTATATCAGCACACAATATGTCAGTAAATATGTTAATAGATTTGAATTTATTATGAAATAAATGTATTTTAAATATTACTTTTTATTAGGGCATAGAAGAACCATTTTTGGTTTCCCAAAGAACTTTTCATTGAAAACCAGAAGGTTCTTTGGGGAATGAAAATATTCTTCTACCTTGAAAACTTTTTTAAGGGATGTTTACACAATTGTTATCAACTAAAAACTTACATTTACACAATATAGTGTTTTGGGGGTCTGGAAACACAAACGTTTGGAAAACTGGACATAAATTATAAACCAAGCATGAAAAATGTCCGGAGTTTTCATGTTATTAGATTTTTTTACAAAAATTTTAATTTGTACCCATGGGTGGGGTAAAGTGCCCCTCAGTCTGACAAAGCAATTTGCTTTAAACTTTTACAGCAAAATCAGAGTAAAGACAGTTTTTGCTTAAAATTAAAAAGAATATAATCTATAATTATGAATTACAAAATTATAATTGCCTGTTTGAAAATTTTGTTAGCTGATGCTAACTGGCTAGCTAACTAGCTACCTGATGCTAACTTGAGGTAATTTTTAAATATAAAATCCAAATATTTTGGATTTATAAAGGATTTGATGTTCAGAACAGAATAACTACAGTAATTGCCCATTGCCCCCTGGGGGCGTTTTACCCCACTGACTATGTTTGAGAAAAAAAATATGTCATTCTGAAAATATTATTATATTTTTATTAAATAACACCTACTGTTCTCATATCGTATATAACTGTGATGATTTACAAAACAACAAGCTTTAAAACACTTACTGTTGAAAATTAGATCATTGTACGGTTGCAGAGAGAGCTCAACACGCTGCAAAAAGAAGAAAAAAAACACCTGCACATTAAGAAAACAACTTCATCAATTTGACAAAACACGCGCTGCAAATGCTCACAACACAAACAAAGAAAGAAACGCGCTGCAAATAAAATTCTTTATTTGTGAGCATTTGCACCACCTGCTGTCAAATTAATGAAGATGTTTTCTTGATTTGCTGGTGCTTTTTCTATTTGCATGTGTTTTCTGAAGTTGCAGGACGTTGAGCTCTCTCGGCCACCGTATCATTTACTGTGAAATCTGGTACATCACCAGTGTAAGCTTCATAGTGAAAACTTCTACGTCACTTTTGTCAACGTAGTCCATAGTTACAATAAAAATGGATCTTGACTTTATCTTGTGGTTATTTTGGGAAAAACAGTTTTTCCCACTCTGCCCTATTCCAGTAATCCCCTAATGACGCAGAGAGGCTAAACACTCACACCTTGAGTCTGGGAATCAAAGCAAACGCTAGTTTCGAGATGAACTGGCCTTTTCAAGATTTTGCAGGAAATCCTCTTTCAAGTAAAGAAGAGCGTTTGCCTGACCCTGTCTTGGATACTGTTTGCCCCAGCCTAGACTATTGCTCGTGTTTACAGATTACCCCTTTTGTCAAGCCCTCTGGATTTTGTTCGTCGATCGATGACCCACGCCTGCCTCTTTGTCTTGCCTCATTCATGTCTGTTTGCTGTTTATTGACCCATGCCTGTTTCCGACCATGCTCATGAATAAAGCTCGCCAGATGGATCGGAATGCTTCCTCTGTTCTCTTTTGATATTTTGGAGATAGTCATTGCGCTATTCGTTTACTAACTGCTTGTTTTTCTTAAAAAAAAAAAAATAACATTAGCTTCTCTATTCTTTTTATTCCTTTTGTATACTTATTTGTATTCTTATTTATTATACAATTAACACTAGCATGCTCTATTCTTTTTCTATTCTATATGTTTTCTTTATAACTGAGACTTGTTTTAGCACTTGCATATCATTGCTCTTTTGTTGTTTTTGATTGCTTCCATTGTCCTCATTTGTAAGTCGCTTTGGATAAAAGCATCTGCTAAATGACTAAATGTAAATGCACTTGACTGTACTGTGCTCAATAGGTTTACACTTACAGATCATAACAATGGTTTATAAATAAAGGGACACTATTTATCTCTAAATGATAAAATAGTTTTGGTGGATGCAATATGACACTGGTGGGTGAGGACTGCCTTATGGTGAAAGGTAGAAAACCCTTCGACACAAGATTTTCATTTCTAACTGATAAGGTTGCTCACTAAATGGAAACAAAGATTATTGGGACAGTTCCTGCTTTGTATGTAACTACAGTTAAAAGGGAATAAAATACAAAGTTGCTATGTATAATTTACTTTTTTAGAAACAGAAATGAGACTGCAGTCAGGAAATTCAAGTCAGAGATGGAAGAAAAGAAAGAGAGAATAGACAGGAAGGTAAGGCATGATATTCAATTTGTGGAGTGAAGAAAGGATCAGAGGAGCAAAATGTACATGCAAAATATAAAGCTTTAAAATATGAACACAATTAAAGATTGTTTAGAGTATTAGAACATAGACAGAAAAAACATTTTTACATATGGTTACCATTTTAAATGTTCCTCTTATTTATTTATTGTAGCCTATTTGTTGTTGCTTGTGTTACAGTAACATTGTTAATAGATTGTAGAGTTAATTTATCAATATTCTGATTTCTTTCATTACATTTAATGTCAACACAACATGTTCTTTCAGTTAGTTGGAATTTCACACATGAATTGAGATTTGGATTTAAACATGACTCATTTTACTCATAACCTGTAGGTTATATATTTTTGGTTTTTTAATGTTTGTCTGATAATATGTTAATGAATCATGTGTTTTTAATTAATATGCAGAATAATATTTGAATAAATAAGAGATTGTTAGAGAAGTGGACTGGACACAGAGGATTAGAACACAACGTGATATTTATTTGATTCAAAGGGTAAAGAGTCAAGGGAGGTGAGTGGATGCTGAGGAGAAGCACACACCCCAGGTTGCCGGAGGAGGAGAGAGAGTAGATCATCCACGGAGTGGAGCAGACGATGGGGATCCAGGGAAACAACGGTGGAGATAACTGGAGGTAAGTATACAAACAGGTTAGTATAAGGTAAGTCATAGGCAAAGAGTAGCGAGCGTCCACTTCGTCTTGGCATTTCAAATAAACGTAGACAAACGAGATCGGACGCTGGAGTGCTGTGAGGTCTGAATGGTGATACCAGGTGTGGGCATGTGTTGTGATAGGAGGAACAGACAGGTCCGTGACAGAGATGGCCCACTTTACCTGAAAATACATATTCCTGGAGTGCATGATTTCAAAATGTTTATTGGTATATATCTTGAAAATAACACATTATATGACCTGTATTCAAATTGAAATATTATAGATGGACATTAAAATTAACAAAAGTAATAAAGAAAAGAAAAGAAAAGAAAAAAAAACATTTAGGTATCTAAATTACATTTTACAAAAAGTGGCCCACTTTATCTGAATTCAACCAAATAAACCGATGCCACAGAAGAACCATTTTTGGTTTCCCAAAGAACCTAAAGAACCTGGACATGGAATCTTTCAGTTCCACAAAAGGGTCTTTATAATGGAATTTTTTTTTTTTAAATGTTTACATTTACTGTAAGAGCAGTTCATCTGAAGGTTCTTTGGGTAACAAAAATGGTTCTTGAAAACTTGAAAACTTTTACACAACACTGTTTTCAACTAAAAAATTTTGGGGGCCTAAAAAGCACAAACTTTTGAAAACTGGTTTTAAAGTGTAAGTTTCTGAAAACAATACCCCTATCATCTCTGTTTAAACAACAAAAATGTTAGTTGGTAAAAGTGGTGATGCCATGTGTATGCGTATTACGTTACATGTTCAGTCTGTAGGCATGAGCGAGTTCTTGACAACCAAAATGGAGCATCAAAATGCTAATTTACTGGTAATGTTACAACTTCTCATCCCAGAAAATTGCAAAGACTGATTAAAACTGTAATTTACTGGGAATATACCCCCTAATGACGCAGAGAGACTAAACACTCACACCTTGAGTCTGGGAATCAAAGCAAACGCTAGTTTCGAGATGAACTGGCCTTTTCAAGATTTAGCAGGAAATCCTCTTTCAAGTAAAGAAGAGTGTGTGACTTCTGCAAAGACTTTTTAAGATTGCATGGAAAGGTTTTTATGGATGTTGGAATTAAATTTTCTTCATAGAACCATTGATGCAAATAAAGAATCTTAATTTTTAAGAGAGTGTGTAAGTGTGTGTGTGTGTGTGTTGGATTTTTTGTTAAGGGATGATCAAACAAGACTGGTATTTTTCAGACAGGATGTCAAGCTTTAGGATTTCTGTTTTAATAAATAACAGGACATATTATAACAAATAATACAAGTCATAGTTTATGTGTTCATCATACACCACTTCTGTTTGTACATATCTTTTAAGTAACAATGGGCTCCATATGGGATGGAAAGTGATCAAGGATTTGGGCTTCAATTAAACCTACTGCAGGACTTCTTGTTTTTGTCTTTCACTTTCAGTTTCTGCTCCATAAAGTATATATATATGGAGCAGCGGTTCTGACTGAGACACCACGACACTCCACCAAAGACTTATTGAGATTGAGAACTTATGACACACTAAAATGTCTGAAAAACTACAGTTAAGCCTCCATGGACATGGTGGAAATGGTAAGTGCATTTTAATATAAAGCTTGTTGTTTTTCAACACATCTGTGTCTATTTGCACTGCATTAAAGCTCATTTATTTTATTTGCAGATGAAGACTCTGATGGACATTTCCACCCTGGAGATGAGGAAAGTGGTGAGTGTATTGTAATAGTGGTTTATATTACTAACACTGACTTTGCATAAACTCTACATATTAGTGTTATTTGTTAATTTATTTATTTTATTTAGTGTATTTATGTACTTTTTCATTTTCTCAATGGAGTTTGTCATTTTCAGTCATGTAGTCACAGAGCTATTAATTACCTTTGAATATTGATGTGTAACATTTCACTATCAAATCATTAAGACAAAAACCTTATTAAAAAAAATGTATTAAACATTTAAACTTAACCAGTTTTAATGCAGAATTAGTATTGTTATGGAGATATAAATACACAGAATTATACTTTAAAAATATGAAAATAATGTTTTATTTTAGATTTTATAAAAATGTTATGACTTTTATTTTATTTTATTTGTTATGAATAAATATTTGTATTTGGTTATGCATGGTATGCTTATTGCTTTTCTCTTCAGTGCTGTCATTCCATGCTTTTATGTTAAAATAATGAGTTCACAGACTTCTTCATCAATCGTACAATTGACAAAAACAATCTCCACGGCTTTTGTGCAAACATTCTATAAAAAAGCAGCTATATTTGTCCTTCAATGAATATATATATATATCTACATACATAGTTATCCATGAATTTTCGAATTTACTGTTTTACAAAAAAAAGAAGACAAACTAGTAAAGCACTGTATTATATTTATTATTATTATTTGGAAGTCAATAACAACAGAGACTGTGGAATAGTATATAAAAACAATGACTTTGCATGAACTCTACATTTTAGTGTTATTTGTTAATTTATTTTATTTTGTGTATTTATGTACTTCATTTTCTCAATGGAGTTTGTTATACAGTAGCCTATGTGTTTATGAATATTCCCAAACGCTGAATGAAATAGGTCATTGCTGTCATATTTTGAAAAAATCTGAAATACAGTGGCATGCGAAAGTTTGGGAACCCAGTGCCGGCTCGTAGAGTTGGCCCTAGGCAGGATAATGAAAATGGGCCCCACTAGTGTAAAACGTTTCATAGGAATTTGAGGAGTTAAGAGAAAGCACGTAAAATGACAATTTAAATATTTAAGCGTAAATGTGCCTTAAGTGTAACACATTCAACATACACATGTAAGAATAGGCTATTAAAAAAAAAGAGTGCAAGCTATTCTGAGAGGCAATATCCAGCGAATTTCAAAATATGAACCGTAACAAGAAATGTTTTTAGACAAACCTTTTATTTATTTGCTAAAAATGATACAGAGATTGTTGGGCATGATTGTAGGGCGAAACATCTTGTTTTTATATATCAGTATGACTACATATTTTTTAAATTTTTATTTTTTATTACTAAATAAAATCATTAAACGAAATAATTATTGATAGTGATTATTATCAGTATATTTAACAGAGAACTGCAGCATTAGGCTACCTGTTAACATGCAGGAGGCCTATAAAGGATTTATTATAAAATAAATTGTGAATAAAAATCTTTGACAGTAATTTCTTAATTTTTGTCAGGAAATCTTATGCATCTACTGAAAGAGAAAAAAAAACCCTTTACACTGGAGAAAAACTTAGAAGTATTATTTTTCCTTTTTTTAACCCAAAATTAGGTGTTGTGTTAGTGTGAGCATTAGTGAGTGCACAAGTGTAATGTTCTGGTAGCCGGAGGGCGCCCTTGCCACAGTAAATCCAAAAGTGAAAAACTCATAGAAATCTAAATCATAATCCCTAATTGACCTATCAAGTAAGCCAGTGGCGGTTCTACACTGAATTACTCCCCGGGCGAGACCCCTCTGAGCCCCCACCATCCGAGAAAAAAAATTATAGTTTTTTTTTGCTAAAAAATTTTGCACAAACAGTTTTACTATAACAATATAAGTGTAAGACAAGCTTATATTTCTCAATTCCACAAATCCTTCAACATGAAAAACACAATTCTGCACAAAACAGTATAAGTTATCAGAACTTAAATAAATATACTCTATATACATAATAAACACTGTGTGTTTATTTGGCACTCGACAATCAACAGATTTCCCATCCCCCAACACTGTCACTCACGACCAGAAGTCAAGACTAAACCACAAAGTGAAAATAGCAGTATTCTTTAGTGATGCTATTTACACAGTGCAAATAGCTTTAGATTCTATTTATTCTATGTTAAAATAAAATAAAAACATTATTAGAGAAAAACATTACTTATTGCTAAAATAGTGGTAATTATCTGCACTTCTGCATTATACTACATTATAAAATAGTATGCAATAACTTATTGAGTGTAATTCTTATTGAATGTAAAAAACTTATTGAATGTAAAGTTCGCCAAAAGGCAGATTCGAACCCCGGTCGATCGTGTCAAAAGAAGTGTATTGCAAACTTTACCATCCGCACCATTGAATCTGACAACTAGTAACCGTCTTTTGCATATTTGACTATCCCAATCATACATTTGTGGGTGGAGTTAATGTAAATAGCCTCTGCCAGCAACATAGCTATTTGCACTTAAATAGACACTCCGATTTTTTTTTTTTTTAAATATATATTCCCAACAATTAAACAGTTGCCCACATAAAAAAAACAGGGGGTGCTACAGCACCCTCAGCACCCCCACTTCCCGCGCCCCTGGGTGTGACTGACTTTAGCCCACTTGTCCCACTAATTTGAGAGAGGTGAACTGTCCCCCGCGGCCGCACCCCCCTCCCCTTTCCACTTCTCACACAGCTTCTGTGCTCGGTACCTTCTCAACAAGCAGGGACGCCAATTTGCCAATTCCCCGCACAGTTATATGATAGATAATATGATAGATAATAGAAAACCGCTTAGCGGCGCAGATGATTTTTTTTTTTCCAAGTGCTTGTGCCGCCCCCCACGTGTCATGAAAAAATGCCGCCCCGGGCGGCTGCCCCGTTCGCCCATGCCTAAAACCGCCACTGTCCCACCCTTAGTTACTGATGCGAACAGTGTCCCCAATTTAGCAACTTTTCAGACTACCCTAGCAACTTTTTCTTCCAAAAGCACCTAGCAACAAATTTAGCTATTTTTAAAATTTATTTGGCAACTTTTGATAAGTGACTCAAATGATAAAAAGGAACATTACCATTTAAATTACACAAAAAGAGAAAACCAAAGATGCCTAGTAGTACAAACATCACGTGAATTAAGTCAGCTGCTATTTGCAATTGTTTAATAAGAAAATAGTTTAGTAATAATTGTTCATTTATGATAGCTTATTTTGTTAGTAGCTTGTACTTTGTTGATCAGTTGGTACACTGTAAAAAAAAAATATCTAGAAAAATGGAAAAGGTACTAGTAATTTTCCCGGACATTATCCGTTGTCCATTATCTGCTGTAACCGAAAACACAAAATACAATGCGAAATAAAAAAATGCAGGTAAAAAACCCTGCAGAAAAATCAAGGATAGGGATAGAATACTGCCATCTGCAGGTTAGAATAAAAACTTTAGGAACTACAGTAAAAGAAAGAAAGTGCAATGACCACATATATCCAGCAGAGGCCCATAGGGACTCATTCATTTTCAGTTCAGTTTCAAATCAATTTTTCTTCATGTTTCAGCTTCTCCTTGCAACTTTATGATATATATTTTGTGAAAATATATTTAAAAATTCTAAAATATATTAAAAATCCATATTTTTGTCATAGATTAGAATTTGTTGTTGTTGTCTGGTGTCTTTTGAATGGTATACTTTTGCAAATTATGTTACATAAATTTGCAAAAATGTCTCTCTCTCTCTCACTCTCTCTCTGTGTGTGTGTTAAGTCTACCCCTTCACATTGTTATGCATTTATGTTCTGTGCATTTTATTTGCCAAAATCTAAAAAATGCCCTGGACACCTATGTCACACCTGTGTGTAACTCTGTCTCTCTCTCTGTGTGTTTGTGTGTGTGGTTTGCATGCATTTGTAAATAATTTTATATACATTTTTACTTTCATTGGAGCACCTAACCCCACCCTACCCTAAACCTACCCACTTCTGAACAATATAAAACACGTAACAGGAAAATATAAGTGCAGTCACAGGTATTTATTGCAAAAACTGACCATAAACAAGCAGGGTCCTTGAAATCCTTGAAAGTTTGTGAATCTGATTAAAAATTTAAGGCCCTGGAAAGTTTTTGAAAATAAACAAACATACATACAGGTCCTTAAATTCCATATTATTACCTCCGGTCCGCTAATGTGTTATTTCACCAACACTTTGTGGCCTATGCATACTAGCTTGCTTGATTTACGTTGCACATTAATGCGTTACGTTAAGTGTTACCCATGTGAGGTACTTTGTGTTGTTCGTTGCCATGACGTTCACACGCACACGAAACTACTAAGATGGTACCTCAACGTTTCACAGACACACCGTGAAACATTGCAAAAATAGGCTGAAACCGCTGAAACGTGATGACTGGTAAATGCAAGTTTCAAGATATTTGGCTCACCAAAGATTACAAAGAATGGCTTGCCAGAGATCCAAAGGATGTAATGTTGAATTGCTTTGCTTGTTAAGATAATGTAAAGCCATGAGGAAACTTAAAAGCATATTCATATATCTTAAAACTTCTGGTTACATGAGCCTAAGCTCTTTTCAATAAAATCCATGCAAAAGTTAATATCAGATCATTTTAGAATACTGTGTAGCATGTACCAAATATTATTCAATTTAATGCAAAACAGAAATACGACAAATATCAGATTTCTGTCATATGGCCAAAAATAAATGCAAAAAAAAAAAAAAAAAAAAATTTTTGCATAGTTGTGTTTGACACATGAAAACTGTAACAATGTATCTTACAAGGTGACACGATGTAACCTTTGCTCTCACTTGAAATGTGTCCCCACATTAAGTCCTTGAATTTGAGGGTATTGGAGCTGGAAAGTCCTAGAAAGGTCCTTGAATTTGAAGTTAACCAAGGTGTGGGAACCCTGCAATAGAGTGGGGGAACTATGACGTCACTTTGTATGCGGATGCTCTGTTAGCATGAAACTGGTTCCTCGACAAAAAGCCAATAGGATTTTTCCATAGGCTTTTGGATTATCGCAAAAAAATAAGCTCTGTGTTCAATCATAGTTCATGAAATTTACACGTTTTGTCCATCAAGATAATCTTCACAAAATAATATAACTTTGAAGAATTCTGAAGCCTAAATAAAAGCGCCAGAACTGAAAAGCTAAACTTAAACGAACTACAGCACCACGGTCGCTCGCCTTCAACGTCACCACCCCTTAGCTCCCAACGACCGTTTCAAACTTATTTTTAACATGTTTAGTGAAACGTATTTACTCTGTATATGAATTTTAATCCACACTACATTAACCTTTTCATATAAACTGGAATAAATACAAAACTAGAGCCAAACTAAAACTGAAATGAGACATTAGTAATAAATAGTATAGTGAATAAATGAAATAATCATAACTAAAGGACATTTAAAGCACTTATTTCTGTACATTTAGAAATAAGGTGTTTAGTGAAACGTATTGTCACAAAATGTCATTTTATTCTTGCTTCAAGGAAATCTTCAAGCTATATGCTTTCTAACAGCTTCATATGGCCATAAACATTTAATTTTAACGTGACTTTAAGCACTATTCATCATTAAAGTTTCACTTTCACCACATAAAGCACAAATGTGGTGTTTACATGTAATAATCATAATACAAGTTTACCTTATGGTCTGAACCCAGAGTCTCTGCATCAGTAGGAAAGCGATAAAACAAGCATCTTCCCTCCGAAGACATGTGTCGCGTTTCGGGGCAAAGCAATAAAAAAAACATTGTCGAACAACAATATAAAATGCGGAAAACTATTCGTTGGTTATTCTAAAATGAATTGTATTACAAATTATACTACAACTGGAAAATACTGTGAATTGATAAACTGTTCGGCGTGATGACGTTGAATGTCTCCGACAGCGTCTGTAGTCCCATTTAGCAACTTGTTAGCAACCGTCTTATTTAAGAAATGTAACAGCTTAAAAAAATCACGAGAGGGGTGTAACTGGTGTGTTTTATGTCGTAGAACAAAACGTAAAAGTATCTTGAGCTTGTGTGAACCACAGACCTTATTTAAGGGATTTAACCAAAATTCTATTTAAAAAACCCATTGACTCTGGGACGTTGGAACCGGAAGCGCTAAACTGCTAACTCGCTTCCGGGTTTTCGCCTACAAAGTGACATCATAGTTCCACCACTCTATATGTGACGAGATGGGAGTGAGAATGAGTTGTGATTACGTAATGATACACAACATCACTTAGCAAATTTTAGCAATAAATCAACCTTCCTTTAGCAACTTTCTCTGAAAATTAGTTGGCAACATTGATTCTGCCTCGCCATCTCCTCATTAGACGCCCCTTTAGAGAGAAGTGCATCTTTACAGATTATTATTATAATGAAAGTTTTGTTTTCGATTTGTTTTATTTAGCCAAGTAGTAATACTTATTGGGGCATAACACACACAGTTTCACCCAATCTCATGTTAATCTTGAGTACCTATAGAGTAGTATACTGCATCCTTCATATCTCCAAAAAGTCTTTAGTTTTAACTAGGAGTGTCAACGCTAACGTGTTAACGCATGCGATTAATCTAAAACTTTTAAAGCGTTAATATTTTTTTTACGCAAATTAATCGTTTGATAAGGTTTGACCCCAACTTCTTCCCATCATCGCAGCGCAGAAGGGTGTCAGTTGTGTGATGAGGGTACAGTGAACCAGTGTTGCCAGGGCAGCGGCAAAAGTGGGCTGTTTTGAAAAAACGGGGAAAATTACAGAGCTGTGGGTTGTGGTTTTTTGGGCTACTTTTATAATGTACTGCGGCCGCCCAAAGTTTATATAGACAAATAAAAATTAAAATAGATCCTTTTACTAATGTGTATTATACTTGGAATGTATACCTGGCAACTTAAGAATGGAGAGGCGGTTGTAACATCACAAACAACGTGAGTTTCAGCAGAGCATACATGTCAAGGCTTTTACACAGCAGAAATAAACACAACAGCCACTAAAGATTATATAAGATAATAAACACACGATTACAATAGGATATTTGTATGTGATTTTCTTGAGTGAATGTGTACATCTGAAATGCTAATTTGTGCAGAGATATAAAAGGCTATAAATAGCATATTTTAACACCAGTAAACGACCAAATTCCACATGTGATCGCAAAAGGAAGTTATTACAAACACTCGATGGTGGTTTGAAGTGAGTTCTGAGTAAAAGTGTACTATTAATCTCATAAATTGTCTTATGAAGCATATGCTAATATTAGCTCTAATGCAGCTGCAGAGCAGGTCCAATTCTTCTTCATAATGCATTTTGTCATAATACTTCACGTAAGGTCGCAAAAAATGTTCTGTTGTATTTATTTAGAAATACTTTTGATTTGTTGGGTAAATGTATACTAGAATGAAGCGATGTGGCTTGGTAAACGTTTTATTGCCAGTATAAAGGCTGATAATGGATGAATAAAAACAAAAGATTAATAAGGATTATGTCTCATACCTGGCGGAAGTGTGAAAGGTTCTGTTTCCTTAAACTAGTTTGTCATGCATTTCTTTATTTCAAAACATTTACAGGTAAATCCTAGTATTTTAAATTTGTGATTAATCATGATTAATCACAGTCCATGACTGTGATTAACGCAATTCATTTTTTAAATCGATTGACAGCACTAGTTTTATCATATTTATAAAAGAAAGATACAGCTTTACGATTCTCTCCGAAAAAAGCAGAGCTCCTGGAAGCGTGCCATGGGCGGAGCTAAAGAGTGACGAGCACTTGAGCGCCCATCGCCAACAAAACAGAGACATTTGATGCCGTTTCACTTACCGTCTGCAGTTCAGAATCATGACCGGGATCTTTTATAGCTGGGACTGCTCCATCTTTCAGTATCCAACTGATGTGCAAATCCAGCTTCGAACTGGGCCTTGTTTATAAAACATTCTTCAACAAACACACTTGTGAATCTTCATTGCTGCCCCGAAAAACAAACTGCATCCACTGTTCATGTAACGCTGGGTTCTTTTGGGAAGCGGAACAAGGTTATATTTCCCTTACAACCAAAAACACACTTCTTTAGAGACATTCTTCCCGAGCGAGTCCCGTGCAGTGCTGCCAAATGAAGCGTTGATGGGCACGCTCTTGCTCTGGTCGATGCGTGCACGGGCGAGTTCTTTCAGGCGAAATGCCCATATAAGGAGTTCCACCTCATTTATGTCAGCAAGAGCCATGATTGAAAAAAACTTTCCGAAACTTGTACGAGCCTGGAAGGAAGATTTTTGGCACAGAAATACTCCGTCATACTTCCAAATCGTTTTTTGAAACTTTGGCCATGCTTAGCATGAGAATCCAGCTCTTTACCAGTGTAAAGAACTCTGAATGCACGAAACAGCATTGTGCCCCCCTTTAAAGCTTTCTATAGATATATTTATCATGTCTGTGAGGCATGTATTCTCTGAGTTTCGGTTCATTTTTGTGAAGCGCTCCTGTTCAAAACGAGACGGCAGAAAGCGCATCATGTTTGTTTTCTTTATTTTATAAGTGAGTACACACAAATAAAAACCCTTTATACACTGACAAAAATTATAAACGCAACACATTTGTTTTTGCCCCTATTTTTCATGAGCTGAACTGAAAGATCTAAGACTTTTTCTATGTATACAAAAGGACTATTTCTCTCAAATATTTTTCACAAATCTGTCTAAATCTGTGTTAGTGAGCACTTCTCCTTTGCCAAGATAATCCATCCACCTCACAGGTCTGGCATATCAAGATGCTGATTAGAAAGCATGATTATTGCACAGGTGTGCCTTAGGCTGGCCACAATACATTTTACATTTACATTTATGCATTTAGCAGACGCTTTATCCAAAGCGACTTACATTGCATTCAAGTTACAGTTTTTACATTTTATCAGCTCTTGCTTTCCCTGGGAATCGAACCCATGATCTTGGCGTTGCTAGCGCCATGCTCTACTATTTGAGCTACAGGAAAGCCTTATAGCTAACTGACAATAACTAACCTTATAATCTTTCATTTTCTAACTGTGGTATATTATATGTGTGTGTGAACACTGTGACAGCACAATCTATAGAAGGAATAGGTTATTGTTGTCATATTTTGAATAAATCTGAGATATGTTTAATGAAAAATATATATTGAGGTAAAATAAAAAATATATTATGTAAAATATATTATTACAAACATTATGAAGAGGCAGAATATCACATCACTTTATAAGAGTTTTTTTGAACAGTTAGAGCTATTTTGTGTAGAGGATTGTGTGGCCAAACCAGATCTCAGACTAAATCACACCAAATACAGAACTTACAGGTTGAAAGGTTGAGTAAAACTAACTTGTCACATTCACAAAGTCTGAATGTTGAGTGTAAAATGGCATACATTTATATATAGCTTTTTGTTTCTCTAAATGTCTGTGTCTCTTTGCGCTGTATTAAAGCTCTTTTGTTTTATTTGCAGATGATGAAGAAAGTGGCATCCTTTATACAAAAAAAAACAGTGTAAAATTTAATGTTTCAAGTGACATAAATAAGAAATTATTTAAAAAGAAAACATGGAAAATCAAAAAGCAAATAAACAAAAAGCCAAGTGTGCAACTCGCATCAGCTCATGTTGATATATTAGATACTGTGAACATAATTGACACATTTGACCGACCTGCAGACGCCAATACAGAAGTCACCTATGCTCGAGCTGGAACATATGCAGTAAGTCCTGAAAATAAACCAGGAATGAGGATTCCCAAAGCTGGAGCCTTCGCAGAAGCAGGAGTTGGACGAGCTCGTGCTGAATACAGTGTATTTGAGGCAGAAGCCAGAGGCCCAAACGCCTCGGCTGGTGCTGAAGCCAGTGTGGTTGGAGCTGGAGCAATGGCTCGTGCTGAAATTGCCAGTGCTTCAGCTAAAGCCGGTCCAGTTGGTGTGAAAGTGGGACTTGGGCTTGACACGGGTGCATCCATTGGTCTGCATGGGGTTGAGGTCAAATTTTTGGGAACTGGAATCTCAATTGGTCCAAGAACCAGTGTATCTCTTCTGGGTTCAGAAGTGTCATGTTCAGTTATGTAATCGGACAGGTATTAATTATCTTTGAATATTCATATGTAACATTTTATCACTGAACCATGAAAACAAAAACAGAAATCCCATTTTTAAACTTTATGAAGTTTTAATACAGAATTACTATTGTTGTTGATCTACAAATACACAGAATTGTACTTTTATAATGCTAAAACATAATGATTTATTTTACAATTTATAATTCTACAATTGTTCAGGTGTATGTTTGTCTTTCCATGAATTTCTAAAAGATATGCAGATAGGTGGGTTCTGGCAATTCAATCAGAAGAAGGCCATTCATAACTAGTGAATAAAAAAATTAAATGAAGATCAACTGAACCAGTTACTTGGTAATGACATAATGCTTTGGAAATTACTGCCACTTATTTTCATTTACAGTTTTCCTCAGTCGCTTTGGTGCATTACTCAGATCACAGTTGAAATTCTCACCACCATGTCACATAGTTACCAACCCATTCTCACTCCCAAGGCGTCAAAAACTGAAGCATGGTCAAACTCCTTTCGCGTCACTATGAAGACGCCAAAGGTGCCCCTAGGCGTCATTATATGACAAAATAGGATCTCCATTGCTTTCAGTTACTTGCTTTATGCGTCAGGTCAAGACGCTTATGGAAAATGACAACACCTTATCCTCCGTTGTTTTCAGTTGTTTGTCTTAGTTTAATGGTTTGCATGCATTTGTAAAAATTATAAATCATTTTATATACATTTATACTTTTATTGGAGCACCTAACCCACCCCTACCCTAAACCTACCCACTTCTGAACAGCATAAAACACGAAACAGGCAAATATAAGTGCAGTCACAGGTATTTATTGCAAAAACTGACCATAAACAAGCAGTATAAAAGCATTACAAACAAGTCATGTTGCATTCCAAGTCTTCTGAAGCCATACGAAGTCTTTGTGAGAAGAAGAGAGCAAAACAAGGTTTTAATCGCTGAAAATGATCCCGCTCTTGTTAACGCGCTCGCATCTCATTCAAAAGATACTCCAGTCCCGTAGCATGACGCAATTGGTCACGAGACACACAAGAACCAATAGTATTTCACAACCAAGGCTGACGTAAGGCTTCTTCTGGCGGCATTTTTTTAATTCGCTCACAGACTGCAGCACACAGGCTGAGTTTAACGGCGGACGGAGACGGCAATCGCGTTTATTCCTCTCACAAATCAAATGTTTTGCCTCGGAAGACTTGGAATATTCATATTTTTTAAATAAATTATGACGGTAGTTGTATCTGCCTGTTATATCTTGTGTTTTATTGACAAATGGTAGGTTTAGGGGCAGGGGTTGGGTTATGTGCTCACAAATGTGTAAATATTGTAATATAAATAAAACTGTTGTGGCTGTTTACATTGAAAAATCACACCCCAACATATATGCAATAATGGCAATGTTATTACCCAATATATAATTTAATTATGACGATAAAATTCCCATTTTGGCGTCGGCATATTGACGCTAAGGGTTTCCTATTTAAAGCAACGGAGGACCCTGCAAGTCGAAAAATGACGCTAAGGGGTACCTTTAGCGTCAAAAAGCGACGCCAAGTGGTCCTGACCAATCTTCAATATGTGACGAGTTGGGTGTGAGAATGGGTTGCAACCGTATGTCAGGACTGACAGGAGGGGAGTCCTGTGTGGGTTTTATTCATTCAAAGAATTTGAGGGCTACTCGGTTGATTGTTTTATCAGTGATGGAGGTGAATTTCAGAATGAGTAGATGCAAATTTTTTTTATTTCTCCTGTGTCATGTTTATAGTCTATAGTCTTAATCTATATTTGTATATACAATTATATTTTCTGTTTTGTTCTTTGAAATAATAATTAAAAAAAAGATCACTGTTATCAGTTTGGTTTTTTGGAGGCACCATGCATAAAATGGGATGCAGACACTAAAAATATACTGTATGTGTCACGGTGCACACAGCAGGGAGGAACGAGGAACGAGGAACACGGCGACGAGGATAAACTTCAAAATAATAGTCTTTAATGAGGACATCAGGACAGGGCAAGACAGGGCAAGACAAGGCAAGGTTGACACAGACAGGAACACCGGAGAATAACGAGTAGACCAGACGACAACTAACTAAACAGGCAGGAACTAAATACACATGACAATCACTGATAATTACTAAAACACAGCTGGACAAGACTTAACTAATAATCACACTTAACAAGGACAGGAACATGACCAAATAAGGAAACAAGAGGCGGAACACATGACAGACACGACAGAGGACTGACAGTATGTAGTCAATTGAATTTAAAACTACTTTATTGGCTTAAATATTTCACATGCAGAATTGCCAATGCAAAAGGAAAATGTCCAAAATTATCCAAAATAAATAAATAAACAATAACCATGACAGAGGACAGATTAAAATAAGAAAGGCAGCAGCTATTTGCACTAAGTGATAGCAGGATTTTCTGCTATTTAAACTACTTATTGCAAACAGTGGTAATTACCTGTACCTCAGTATTGTAGTACATTATAAAACATTAACGTTATGCAATAATAACGTATTGAGTGTAAATTATAATTTTAATTCAAATTATTAAATGGATATCACCTTATTGGGACAATAAAGCCCTCCCTCACAACTTTTTGATTATTTCCTTAATTTTTATTGAAAATAAATGTTTTTTTGATGTGATGTGATTTGAAATTTGAAAAGGGAGAAAAAATACGTAGATACCTGACGTAGATACCTGACGTCACCGCGCTACAGTCTGCAGCGAGGGGTGTCTCGATAATTCACATCCCGAGTAGTTTGCGATCGGGTTTGGTGTAACGTTAATGCTAAGTTAATTATATTACTTTCAGAAGGCCTATTCAGATATTGTTATTTAGGAAAAGGCGTTAAACATATTCTGGTCATGTGATGAAGTGTTTTAACATTATGCCAAAAGTTATAAGCCATAATGAAGCTATGAAAAGGGATTGACATTTCACCACAACAGACAGCGACCTAAGCGCGTACTCGCAAATTAATGTTCAATCTGACTGATATCATTAGCCATTGGCCAATAAATTGTTAAATTTAACTCGCCAGTGTTTTTGTTAAAAGATATTTCAGCACAGATACATTTTCACTTGCCTACATTTGAACACTCTGACTGAACGATTAAGTTTCACTCTGTCTGGAGCAGTGAGTGCATTATTGGCTGAGGAAAGCGCTCTGCGTTTCTCTCTCTCACACACACACACGCAGAGAGTGAGTCTGACATGCCGATTAAAAATGGCACAGTCTGTGTATACGGCATCCTGTTAAAATGACCTTGTTTTCATTGACTAAGGCTCACTGATTGTATATGTGTGTATATATATATATATATATATATATATATATTAGTGCTGGGCAACGATTAATCGCGATTAATCGCATCCAAAATAAAAGTTTTTGTTTATATAATATATCTGTGTGTACTGTGTATATTTATTATGTGTATATAAAGACACACACATACAGTATATATTTTGAAAAGATTTACATGTATTTACATGTATATATTTATTAATATAATTTATATGATATATAAATATATTTAATATATAATCATAACACATTTTTCTTAAATATATACATACATGGGTGTGTATTCATATATACATAATAAATACACACAATACACACACATATATTATGTACACAAAAACTTTTATTTTGGATGCGATTAATCGCGATTAATCGTTGCCCAGCACTAATATATATATATATATATCTCACACACACACACACACACACACACACACAGCCGCTCGAAAATTTGGGATCAGTAAGACTTTTAATGCTTTTTAAGGGAGTCTCTTCTGCTCATCAAGGCTATATTATAATTTATTCCTGTGATCAAAGCTGTATTTTATTTTTTAATAGTCATATACCTTGTCTTTCAGAATGTTTTCAGTTGTGGAATTCACCTCAGATCACAGTGTAGCTGTAATTCCTGATGCATGGAAAGAAAAATTAGACCAGGTAAGATGTATAGACCTAGACATATGCATATTTGCTACATAAATCTCACTGGTTTACGGTTTTAAATAGTTTCAGTAATACAGTTGCCATATTAGAAAATGCACTTATATTACCTAACTTAGTCACTAGATCATTACAAAAATCATGGATTTTATGTTGATTATGCAAGTTATGTAAAATATTTTGTAACATGGCCACTGTAGCCTGAATTACTGTAACATCTTTATTTCAGTAACAAGAGTGATTCAAAACATGTATCTTGCATCGTCTGCTAATTAAATTAACTGATTGTTAAAAGTACTAAATTAAAAGGAAATAATACTGTTGTGTTTTGGTGGCCAAATGATCTCATTTGATATTACAGTCATCTTGTGCTTTCAAACAATGATTATGTGTAAAGAAATATGACCAGCGGTGTTGCAAAGGTGATCAGTTTGGAGTTTTTACTAATTGTTTTTAAAAAATTTATTGCCAAATTAATGTCAAAATGAATGTATGCAAATAGAGTATAATCTGACCCTTTCTATTTTGCACACCAAAACAAAATATGTAGATAAAAGAGATACATTTTTAAACATTTTGTGTTGAAAAATCTAATCCTCACTTTTTAAGTTTTTTTTAAATGTATATTTATACAATTTCTTCCTCAGGACATCTATTGCTACTGGCCACCCAACAATGTCCAAAGTCTATTAAAAAAAAGGACTTTGCCTGATAAAATAAAGTGGAACAGACTACAAGTCCACAGAGTTTTTAAATCCTCAGGTACGTCAAATATTACCCAGATTTTGTCTTTTGAGATAATGGATTTAAATTTGTATCTTTGTTTGTATGTTTTTTATAGTTTTTTTTATAGTTGCTTATATATGACCCTGGACCACAAAACCAGTCATAAGGGTCAATTTTTCAAAATTGAGATTCATACATCCTCTGAAAGCTGAATAAATAATCTTTCCATTGATGTATGGTTTGTTAGGATCGGACAATATTTGTCTGAGATACAACTATTTGAAAATCTGGAATCTGAGGGTGCAAAAAAATCTAAATATTGAGAAAATCACCTTTAAATTTGTCCAAAAGAAGTCCTTAGCAATGCATATTACTAATCAAAAATTAAGTTTTGATATATTTACAGTAAGAAATTTACAAAATATCTTCATGGAACTTGATCTTTACTTAATATCCTAATGATTTTTGGCATAAAAGAAAGATCAATAATTTTGACCCATACTGTCAGGGTTGGACTGAGAGACGAACACAGGTGAGTCGAATTACTTTTCTTTAATTCTTTCTTTGCAAACGTAAACAGATCTCGAAGGATAACAGAACCAAGTAGTAACAGTGCTGGAATCGTTTTCAACATAAGAGGTGAGTCCAACATAAAGACATTCTTCTTTCCTTTCAAACAGGTCTGAGTGCAAGGCTTACGGCACGGAGGAGTCCAGGAATCCAAGAGGTAAGTGAGAGATGATGATGAGCTTACGACCTTGAGACCAACCAACGAAGGATTGTGGTGAGTGACTTTATGTAGGGTGTTTGGTGATTGGAGTCAGGTGGTAATCAGTATTCGGGTGATTGTGAACGGGTGTTGATGGTTGGTGTAGGTGAGGTTGTGGGCGGATCCGTGACAGTACCCCCTCCCCCATGGGCGTCTCCCGGCGCCCGGGTCCGGCGGCGAGGGCGACCGCGTCCTCTTGGGGCTGGGCAGTTGGGGTGTGACTGGTGAAAGTCGGAAAGGAGCAAGGGGTCCAGTACATCCTCTCGGTTCACCCATGACCTCTCCTCGGGGCCGAATCCCTCCCAATCCACGAGATATTGGAGTCGGCCGCCCCGCCGCCGGGAGTTTAGGATCTCTTTAACTCGGTAGATGGTTTCACTGGGTTCGGCCGGGAGGAGGAGGCACTTCGGCTCTGTGGATGGAGGGAGAACGGGTTAGTGAATGGTTTCAGTAACGACACATGGAAGGTAGGTGATATACGGTAAGTTGGGGGAGTTGGAGCTCGTGGGTGACTTCGTTGATTTGTCTTCGTATGGGGAAAGGGCCGATGTAGCGAGGGCTTAGTTTTTTGCAGGGTAGACGGAGGCGAATATCCCGCGTGGAGAGCCAAACTTGGTCGCCAGGTTGGTATAGCGGGGTAGCGGCGCGCCGAGAATCCGCATGCAATTTGTGTCTCCGTATTGCTTGTTGGAGGTGGACATGGGCAGAGTTCCATACCCTTCGCTCTCGAAACCAGAAGTCCACAGAGGGAACTTCGGAGGGTTCTCGGTCCAGGGAAGAGAGGTGGTTGAAATCCGAGGAAGCATTGAAATGGGGTTAGACCGGTGGTTTCCTGCCGCAGTGAATTTTGGGCGTATTCGGCCCAGGGAAGGTATTGGCTCCATCGGTCTTGGTGTCGATGGCAATAGGCGCGGAGGTAACGTCCAATCTCCTGGATCTTCCGTTCTGTTTGGCCATTGGTTTGCGGGTGATAACCGGAGGACAGGTTTACTGAGACTCCCAACAGACGGAAGAAACTGCGCCAAACCCTGGAGGTGAATTGGGGCCCTCGGTCGGAGACAATATCTTCGGGTAAGCCAAAGTTCCTAAAGACGTGCTGGAAGAGGGCTTCCGCCGTTTCGAGGGCCGTGGGTAAACCTCGTAATGGGATTAATTTACACGCCTTTGAGAATCGATCGACGACAACCAGAATAGTAGTTGATCCATTTGAGGGGGGTAAGTCTGTGGCAAAATCAACCCTGATATGGGACCAGGGTCGGCGAGGAATGGGTAGTGGTAGCAGTTTGCCCTCAGGTAAGTGACGGGGGGTTGAAGTGATGGCACAGACGGAACAGCCTCGAACAGGGCCACATCCTGCTTCATGTTGGGCCACCAGTACTTGTTCCGGAGGAGCATGAGAGTGCGTGTGCGGCCTGGGTGACCTGAACCTGGAGACGTGTGGGTTGAATCTAGAATGGGGATTCGAAGAGTGGTTGGGACATACAGCTTCCCCTCGGGAGTTTCCGGAGGAGCAGGTTCCTCTTGAGTGGCGGCACGGATCTGGTCATCCATCTTCCAGATGATGGGACAAGCAAAGATGTTAGGCGGCAGGATTGGCTCTGGGTTTTCAGGTGAGGGGTCTGGTTGGTGCAGACGGGACAAAGCGTTGGCTTTGAGGTTCTTATGGCCGGGACGATAAGTGATGGTAAATTTGAATCTCGTGAAGAAAAGGGCCCAGCGGGCTTGTCGGGGATTTAGGCGTTTGGCTTCCCGAAGGTATTGGAGGTTTTTATGATCCGTAATCACCTCGAATGGATGTTGGGCGCCCTCCAGCCAGTGCCGCCATTCCTCCAGCGCCAGCTTGATGGCCAGTAGTTCGCGGTTCCCGATGTCGTAGTTTTGCTCGGCCGGTGACATCTTCTTAGAGAAGTAGGCGCAAGGGTGAAGTACTGGGGGTTCGCCTTTCCTTTGGGACAACACTGCCCCCACCCCCACTGTTGAAGCATCCACCTCTACCACGAAGCTGTGATCGGGATCCGGATGGGTGAGTATTGGGCGGTACAGAAGGAGGATTTTAACTTTTCGGCGAATTCGCTTGGGACGTCCAGGTGAGGATTTCGGTTTCCCTTGAAGGAGAGAGGTTAAGGGGGCTGATAAATGGCTGAACTGGGCAATGAAACGCCGATAAAAGTTGGCGAAGCCGAGGAACCGTTGGAGCTCCTTGATAGTGGACGGTTGAGGCCAGTTCCTTACGGTTTCCACCTTGGCCGGGTCCATTTGTACCCCATTCGCGTCGATAATGTACCCTAGGAAGTGAACCTGGGTCTGATGAAACTCGCATTTTTCAAGTTTAAGGTATAGTTGGTGCTGGCGAAGGCGTTGGAGGACTTGACGGACATGAGCGTGGTGTTCTTCAAGGGTGGCTGAGTAGATCAGAATATCATCGATGTAAATGAGGGTAAATCGGTTGAGCATGTCCCGGAAGATCTCGTTCATAAAGTTTTGGAATACTGATGGTGAGTTGGAAAGGCCATACGGCATAACCTGATATTCGTAGTGCCCGGTAGGTGTAATGAAGGCTGTCTTCCACTCGTCTCCTTTAGGCAGTTTGGCCCCGGGCAACAGGTTAATGGCGCAATCCCATGGTCGGTGTGGAGGAAGGCGGGTAGCAGCCGTTCTACTGAACACATCTTCATAAAAGAGGTAAGCTTGGGGAATACGGATTGAGGTAGGTGTGGTAGGACTCTCTATAGTGGTCGAGTTGAGTGGGAGAGATGGCACATACTGGTGAGGCACTGGGAGACCGGTGAGGCATTTCTCGAAGCACGAAGCACTCCACCGAAGGATTTCCCCTGAGCGCCAGTGCAAGTCGGGGTGGTGCTTTGCTAACCAGGGACGTCCCAGCACTACCTCCACAATGGCATCTTCCAGGATAAGGAAAGAGATTGGTTCCTCGTGAAAGTTCCCCATGCGGAGCGTGACCTCCGGGTGCAGTGGCGTACCAGCCCCTTACTCAGTGGCCTGCCTTGGATGGTGGAAATCCGATAGGAGGTGTCGTTTCGGAGCCGGGGTAACTGAATACGGGAAAGGCAAGCCGAAGAGATGAAATTTCCCGCGGCTCCAGAGTCGATGAGGACCTTTACTGGGAAGGAGTGGTGCAGGTGTAGTATCACAGCATGACTATGAGGAATTTCAGAAACATCCGGGTGAAGGTGAACTGTACTCACCGTTGAGTTCGCGGGTCGGCTGGGACAGGACACCAGAACGTGACTTCCTGAGCCGCAGTACATACACAGATTGAGCGTTCGGCGACGAGACCGTTCCTCCGGAGAGAGATGGTACTGGTCCACTTGCATGGGCTCTGGTGCAGTTGGACATGGTTTCTGGAAGGTAGTTATCGGGGTGGTATCTGAGCGGCAGGCCGTTAACTGTTGTGAGATATGTAACGCCTTTTGAAGAAAACTCTCCAAGCCCACCGAATCCTCGATGACCGACAATTGTTGTCTGATGGTTGGTTCCAAACCCCGTCGATAGGCGGCGAGAAGTGCCGTTTCGTTCCACCCACTGCTAGCGGCCAGAGTGCGGAATCGTATGGTATAGTCGTGAACGGACATGTTTGCTTGTCGCAGCTGAAACAGCTCTTCATGAACTGAAACGGAGGAGGCTGACTGGCTGAATACTTCCCGAAAGTGGTCGACGAAGGCATCCAGGGACCGTACTAACGGACTGTGGGAATTCCAGAGCGCTTCGGCCCACTGTAGGGCTCTTCCGGACAGCAGGGACATGATAAAGGCGATTTTCGCCCGATCATTCAGGAACTGGTGGGGTTGAAACTCGAAGTACAGCGAGCATTGAAGTAGGAAGCCGCGACAGGTGGCCGCCTCGCCTGAGTAGAGGGTAGGTTTAGCCATGGGGCACCTAGACGGAGGTGGCTGGGCTGGAGGTGGTTTCAGGGATTCACGGAGAGTGTGAACTAGCTCGGCGAATGGATCCGGCGTTGGGAGATTTTGACCTTCCATCTCAGATCTGCCACGTCTCAATATTTCTCATAGGGTTGGTCTTCTGTCAGGGTTGGACTGAGAGACGAACACAGGTGAGTCGAATTACTTTTCTTTAATTCTTTCTTTGCAAACGTAAACAGATCTCGAAGGATAACAGAACCAAGTAGTAACAGTGCTGGAATCGTTTTCAACATAAGAGGTGAGTCCAACATAAAGACATTCTTCTTTCCTTTCAAACAGGTCTGAGTGCAAGGCTTACGGCACGGAGGAGTCCAGGAATCCAAGAGGTAAGTGAGAGATGATGATGAGCTTACGACCTTGAGACCAACCAACGAAGGATTGTGGTGAGTGACTTTATGTAGGGTGTTTGGTGATTGGAGTCAGGTGGTAATCAGTATTCGGGTGATTGTGAACGGGTGTTGATGGTTGGTGTAGGTGAGGTTGTGGGCGGATCCGTGACACATACAATGTATTTTTGGCTATTGCTACAAGGGTCCCATATATTTGCTTATTTTTCAGGCTGTACTGTTTACAAATTTACAAATGGCCACGACAGCTCTTATGGGTAAAATAAGGTGGATACTTTGATACATTGTTGTACCTTTCATGCCAACTCAAAAAATTACTTTTTTCTTTAGTTGACTACATGACAGCCCATAAGCTCATGAGAAAAGCTCAAATCACCTCGTGTCCTGAACTCTCAGACTCCTCCATCACTGAGAAAAGGCTAACCAGGCTGAAGAGACCACCTTTACGCCTTTTAGAGTCAGATAGTGATATCACAGATATTGAAGACAGTATGTATATGAATTAACATATCTTGTTTGGTTTATAAAGTAATTAAATGATAACTTAAATTTAATAAAATTGTTTTCGGTAATATCAACACCAGGCCACCAGCAAAAATACCAACCCTTCCCTCTCCACCGAGAACAATGGAACCAAGAAGGAACTCATCCGAAAGTACAAGAAAATTTAATTTTTTAATTTGTATACCATTGGGCCACACCAATATACATTTATTTACAGTAAACAATTAATATTGTTGTCATTTGTATATAACAACGGTATTATTATTATGATATAAATCTTTCTTTTCTTTTTTTTTTAGCACCTGAGCCATCACAGACATGTGGGGGTCTTGACAGCTTGCCAAGAGATGGATTTTGTGGTAAGTATAAATAATAATGAAGATAAGCAGTTTTACACAATACACCATATACCAAAAATGATTGCAGCCCTGTAATTTATTATCTCAATGATCCAAACCTGCAATGCCGATAGCACCCATTCAATGAGGCCACAACATTTAGATATTGTTTGTTTGTTTGTTTATTAATTTGAATTGGCAATTTCCACTACAAAGGCATAATCCGAAAGCCATCTACTAGCCATGTAAAAGCTGTATCTGATAGCCAGTACAGAATAGTTATTAAACATGTAATTGTACTAACACAAATGAAATATTCCTTTTTAGATTTCTGCAATACACCAAACTGGGATGTCCAAAGTGAAGGACATAGGGTTATGGCACATCAATTTGAAGGCAAGATACATACAACTTTTTCTGGAAAATGATGAGCATTTTACCATTTTGACATGTGTAGAGGATCTTTTTGAAAAATATCAGTATATCAGTTCTGACAATTGTCCAGAATATGAAGTTATTGTAAATTACTGTTTTGATGCTTGTGTGAACAAATTAAAAAGTCTCTTTTGAATCAGTCAAAAGTTCTGATGGACATAACTGATGATAATGATAAACATCACACAATTTATCAGTATTTTATTGTTGATGTAATTTATTAATATGTCTTTGATCCAGAGATGCCAGGGGGCTACAGATCAGCTGTACATATGGATAGCACTCAGTCAATGATGCCACAACATTTAGGTAATGTTTTCCCACGTCTTTCTTTCTTTCTTTCTTTCTGTTGTTTATTTTATTTATTTATTTAGTTATGTCCATCAGAACTTTTTATCGCTTAAGCGAACACCTGTTTCCTTTAAAACGGCATATTTTAATAGTTTTTTACCTCCTAGAGCCCCTGGGTTAGAAGGGGTATAGTAAATTCTTTTGAGTGTCTGCTCGGACATATTGTCACTTCGGAGTCTAGTAAAGAATAACACCTGGGGTTAAAGTGAATTGTTTTTTATTCATCAAAAAGCATTTCAAGAAGAAAATAGCAGTTTTCAAACATCATCAATGTACTGAAGAAACTTCACACACATTACAATTTTTTTCTCTATCACATAGTCAATCAGAGTTTCAATAATCTCACAAACATTAGTCTGATCATTTCTTGACATCAATGCCGTACACAGGTCTGTTACGTATGTACACATACATAAAATGTCTGCAATTCTAATGTTACTACCACATTCAGTCATCAGGTCTAGTATTTTTATGATAGTTACAGAAACCGTCTCACTGGAGTTAATACACATACGCATAACATCAGTCCAGTCATTTGACATGGCTCTTACAACAGCCATTTGTTTCTTGAGGTTTGTAAAACGTTTGGCATCAACAGCGCATCCTTTTACTGCTAAGGACACATCAGGATTGTCATCAATGATCTTGTACAGTAAGTTGGTCATTTCACATCTAATACGTTGTCTAAATATAAATTTTGTCAGAACATTAACACACCATCCGTTCCCCATGGCGATGTTATACTTGTCCAGTGTGTGTGCTGCCCTTCCAGCTGTCCACTGCGTCATAGACAATCTGTTCACTGGTAACATCCACAACTTTTTCTCTGACCTCACGAAGTTTCTCCACAATGTAAACCTCGTCACGTATCTCACACAATATAGCATCCACTGAACCCTGGATTCTGTGTGGATTAATCCTTAAACCGAATCGGTTCAGTGCTTGAGCTATGATGTGTTTAAGCTCAGGTTTTACCAGATTACGTGATAGTTCCTCAAAGTATGCGTCAAAGAAATAGGCGCTGGGTTCAAACAAACAGGAGTGTCTAAACTGACTAGGATGATCCACGGCACAACCAAGGCAGAGTTCCTTAAGCTTTTTGTTGATAAGATGCTCCAGTATGACCACAATAGTTGCTTTTATGATTTTGAATGCGTCAGTACGGATACATCCATCGGTGTCATCAATGGCGGCACAGGCCGCGGCTCCAGCTATCGCACCGCTACTGCCGTATGGCGTCGCAAGAAAGGTCAGGTTGTGATACCCCAGCTCCATGCAGAATTTATCCAACCAGTCGTTGTTGGAGGTTTGTGGGAGGGTCTCCACAGGTGTAGCATTGTCATCAGGCATTGCAGGCAGGGTTTCAGGGGTGTTGCTATAGCAGCAGGCAGACGTGGATTCTTGAGACATGGTGGAAATGAATGTAGTGAGCGTTCCGATCTGTAGACTTTTTAATGGCTGTAATATGTGGGTGGAGATAAGAGATCATATCAACAAGGCCTCTTCTAACGGTTTTAGGAGTTTTTGGAGCAGCGGCAGCCATAGTAGCAGGAACGTTCAGAATGTCTTCTGTGTTTAAATTGCTATATTCTAACCACACTATTTAAAACAGCATTTCAGGATGTAGGTAGGGTCTTTAGGTGTGAAAAACAGGCCAGGAAGGAACGCCATAAAAACCCCATGGCACCAAGGTGAGTGATAAAAACAACGTAAATCCACTGATAAATCCAACAAATGTCATCTGTTTAGAGCTTTTGATTTACAAACCCCCTACTGTCATGTCAGTCAGGGCTGACAGGACCCCGGTGACGTGACAGTCAGGGTGACAGAGGGGTCATATACCCATAAATCAGGTCAGAAATCTACCCAGATATACATTTGACATATGACAACCTGTCAATCAACGCTGACAGGGTGCTCATAAATCCGGTCATAAATCATGGTCATAAATCATCTTTGACGTGGAGTATTGGATATAACTACTACTGTAACTATGTTAATATTTACTTTATATTAAATATTTAACTACATGTTAATTTGGTTTACATTATCTGACTATACTTAAAACCAATTTAAGTGTTAGTGTTAATTAGTGCATTTATATTAAGTGTACTTAAGTACCACAGTTGGGAAAATGTACTTATAACTAGTACATTAGAAATATGTTTAATAATATCAAGTTAATTTAAACTTAGCATTATTTTACAAAAGTCTACGAACACTGAAAGCACACTTTTAAGAAATACACTAATAAAACTTATAAAAATAATACTTATAAAAATAAAAATTAATTATGTCAACTGTTATTAAATTTCTAATAAAATAAGTCATCTAGGAAACTCTGCACCAGTCAATGCAATGCATATCAGTGAGGAAATCAAAACTACTCAGCGGTAAAATGTTCTTAGAAAATATAAAATGTATTTATATAATATATATTTATATAGAAGCAGTTGTAAAATGTTCTTTGCATTCAGAATAGTTACTTTTTTTTAACGATACAAAATACTGTAATTATATTTAGTTTTTTGTTTAAACTGAGGTATTTTGACTCTCACACACACACACACATATATATATATATATATATATATATATATATATACACACACTGTACATGAGACGTGGATCTATAGTACATACATGTGGAAAATTTCTAAATTTCTGATATTTCTTATAATGTGTTACAGAATAAGAAAACGTGTTATGAAAGTGATATGAGGAAGACAAAAATGATGGTACCATGTTTTTTTTAATGATTAAGCCTTATTATTTATACTCAATTCCTACTTTATGATTAAAAATATATGCTTATGTTGAAATCAGAGCCCTGTGACGGTGCTGGAAAACTTCTCCCACTTGCCTTGCAAGACATTAATAATGTCTATGTCTACACCATAGTGAATAAACAGGGTAAAAACAATTGTCAGGATGTGCAAGTGTAATCATTTAGAAGTAGGGAGTGTTGTTTGCAGATCTTGTGCATGTTTCATGTCAATATCAGTTGATATTATCTCAATGCTTTATCATAAACAAGTGTGCAGTAAATCATCTGTTCAGAGTTTCTCTGTTGTTGTGATTGAGCTGACACACAACTTAATTTCTTCATAAAACAATTTAAGCAACGGAGAAGATCCAGAGATACTAACATACACTTTGGAGGTGGTAAGACAGTCATAGTGTACCTCAGTTCAGATAACTAAGTTCCCTTTACACAGAGTATGCATTATCACAAAATCAAAAGTGAAAGTGAACAGCGAGCGCTCATTCAAAAGCGATTTCAATATCCCGCATATTGACAGCGGCTCCCTGATGCGCAAAAATTCAACCTCGTCTCATAAAAATACATACCTCTGCGCACTTTTTGTGCGACACCGTTTTACGTACCTTGCTGCACGTTTCGCCGTAGTTTCAAATAGAAATACGTATATTGGTACGTATTGCTGTTTTTTAATTACGTTGCTTCAGATACGTATTGCGACGATTCAGAATACAAATATCCGGGGACTGTCGCTAAAAGTTAATGCTCTATCGTGTTGGAAATATGCCCTACACCAAATCCAGCCCTAAACCTACCCGATAGTGTTAACAAATGCAAAACTGATATAAAAACGTATTAGCTGATGCAACTGTGCCATTTGAACTTCCTTTTACGCAGATTTTAACTGCTTTGTCGAACCGTAGTTACACAGGATTCGAACCGGTGCTTCTCGTCTCCTAAGTCCGTCTCCGTACTCCGTGAGCTACCGAACAAACTTATCACCTATGAAAAACCATAGATATGAAGCTGGATGTGTGCGATGGTAACGTTCAAAAGCATCAGTTTTCAAATCTCCCAGCATATTAATATTGTTTTGAAGTCGTAGCATGATATTCTTCAAGTAATTGTGCGAAAATTACGCTTTATTAATCGCAACTCTGTAAATTTATGTGAAAATGTTCATTTATTTTGGAAACAGCAGTGATATGTACTTATTGGTACGTATTTCATGTCACGCTAAAAAGTGCACCCAGGTATGTAGCAAAAATTATATACAATATTAGAATGTTTGCGTGAGCGGACGGGAGTGGGATTAAGAAAACAGTCCAGCGCAAGACTCAGGTTCCTGGTTCCCATGATCTGGCCCTAATGGAGAATAATCAGTCACATGACATTTATCCACAGGTGATTCACACCTGAGTTCACATTTTGGATTTTCAGAAGATATTAGTAACCAAGAACCACAGGAAACACTAAGAAGAGCAACCAACATGAAGACGAGAACGGACAAAAAACAACTGAAACTGATGGCTATAACTGCTCAAATTACATAAATGAGGAACTAAACAAGCAACAAGTGAACATAATCAGTTACTATAGAAACAAATCAGAACATATTCAGAAACCAAAGCAACCAAAGAAACAGAAACTAAATATAGGAAACGAGAAAACGAAAACAAAGGAATTAAACATATTCTGACTTCTGAGTGACTAAATGTTTTTTGTATACAACTAGTATCCAACAACAGAACCGCAGCACTGATGAATGGGGAAAAAAGCAGGCCTTGCTGTATCCCAGTTCACCTACATACTGTATACTACGCCCTAAAAGCTATGTACTCATTTTGTGAAGAAAACATACATACTTTTGAGTGTGTAGCAGAAGAGTAGGCAAGCTTGGGGACATAGCCTACTACTTCATCATAACTGCATCTTTAACGGACCACGCTTTAGTTACATGCATCCCGTCCCATAAACCGCCCTGTCAATCATCTTGTCTAAGATAACATCATCCACATTACACTTCATTTAATTTCCTACAGTATTGGATAGAAATGAAAGAGCACATTGATCTGCCAGTCGCGTGTCTTTCATGCCGAGAATTCTCCTCATGTGTTTGCATTATGATGCATTTAAGAGTTAATGACCAAACGTATCTTTATGAAAATTCACAAGCTGTTGCAGATGAAATATAACATGGACAACATTAAATAAATATTTGTCATCAAGTTAGATATTGATTATTAATCAATCAAACCTCCTTATCCAAACCTCTCTATTGCACATCCACCATGTTTGTAGTTTACACTTTTTATTTGTTTTTGTAGTTCTAAATTAATCCTCCCCCAAAGCGCAAAAAAAAAAAAAAAACATTTAATAAACCCAGCATGGTGATAGTATGTGTGTTGACATTTAATTTCCTTTAGTGCAACAGGATATTACTTAAAATCAACTCGATTAATCAGTGCAATACAGATCCAATCCTAAACTATTCAGTATTTGTTTATTTAAATCCAAATGATGAGGGGGTGTTTACACAACGCTGTTTTCAACTAAAAACAGAAAACTTTTTAGGCGTGTTTCAAAGTGCAGGTATTTGAAAATGATACCATTATTGTCTCCATGTAAACTACAAGAAAATGTGCAGAGCAGTGGGTCCTCAAGAACCACTGTTTTAAAACTTTTTATCCTGTCTAAATTTTCTCAACACACTGTTCACGCTGAGTTCTCTAAACAATGCTTGAGCTATTTAATAAATTCATTAAATTACTAAAGGTTATTGCTCACTTTACCTGGAACCCTTCAGCCCACTTTATCCAGCACATTCAGCCAAAGCAAGCCAGCAATGTCTAAACACATTTTTTTTAACATTTTATAACTTGCATTTCAATCCATGTTAACTGCTTAAAACAGGCAGTGTCACAACAATAGTACGCAATAATAATAGACATAGTATTTTATGGATGTCATTTTTTCACATTTTGACAGTGTTATTTATAGCTCACATTTTAAACAAATGATCATGCAAGAGCTGAAAAAAATACCAAAATTAAAAGATTTAGGAATAAAATACAGATAAAAGAAAACAAGTCTATCTAAAATCATCCAAACAAGATTTCAAACATACAATAAATAAAAACAAAACATTTATTTTAAGGCTATTGGGAATCCCAGCTGTCAGAATGTGATTGGGTGGGCCAGGGGTGGGGTTTGAGTCAGTTTTTGGTGTATAAATATTTCTGGGATCTGGCAACCCTGAAACTACTTGACAGAAGCTGCACTTTTGAAGCTCTCTGGACTCTCCACCAAACACCTATTGAGATTTCTAGACTTGCATCCAGAAATGTCTGAAAACCGAGAATTAAGCCCCAATGGACATGACGAAAATGGTAAAGGCATTTTAATAGTTGGTCTATATTTACTAACATTAAAAAAACAAACAAACAAAAAAAAACAATACATTTCAGTTTTATTTGTTAATTTGAGTATTTTATTTGTGTATTTAATTATTTCTAAAACATTTAATTTTCTAATTGTGGTAGGTTTTATGTGTAGAAATTGCTTGTGAATATTCCCAAACACTCTGAATGTCTTTATTAAACTAAAAATGGATGGCAAAGACACATTTTAAATTAACAGGTACTTTGGGTGCCTTGCTCATATTTATTTTCATTTATATACAACAGAATTTAAATTGCATTCACTTTGTTAACAACAAGCACATGAGTGTCAATCATGAAATGCATCTTTGAGAAGTAAGAACTGTCCATCTTGTTTACTTTTGTGTCTTTTTTATGCAATCAAACATACTGCGTATGAGAGCAAAACTAATTATTTTGTAATTAAAATATAAAAGATGTCAAATACTTAAAAAAAAGTTTGAATATAGTTACAAAAATAAAGTTATCGATAACAAAACTCTTTGCGGTGCGTGTAAATCTTTGATTTTCTTTATGCAATTCTTTTTCATCTCGCATTTTTTCTGTCATTGTTTGCAGGTCTAAAAGTTGAAGCTGCATCTCAGTTAGCGGTATCTGTGCACTAGAATGAAAGACCTGTTTCTATTGGTCACTCTTGCTTGGTGTGATAGTTTAGCCACACTCACTACACGATCATGCCAGTCAGACAGAGAATAGCTCAAACTCCACGAAAAACGTCTTCTGATCAACTCCGAGAGACACAAGCATAATCAAATGTGGAGATGTATTTCCACCTTCACATTGTTCTAAAGTTCAATGTAAAATGGCAGCTATGACGATGTAAATTCATATTGTTATTTTTCTAAATGTCTGTCTATATGCATGTGGCGAGTGGGGCGGGGCCGAGAGCCGTGGGAACGGAGCGAGGCCGGTGGAGTTAATGATAATGAGCAACACCTGCGCCACTCGCCACAATGCACTGCATTAAAACTCATTTATTTTCAGATGAAGAATCTGATATGATTTATACTACATGGCTGGATGAAGATGATGATGACAGCGTAGATGATTCAAGTGACATTAAAAAGGCATTACACAAGCCACAGAAAATCAAAAGGGATACTACAACAAAGCCAACTGTGCGCCTTGCATCAGCTAATGTGTCAATACGCAACACCATAGATATGATTGACACGTTTGACAGACCAGCAGATGCCAGTGCAGAAGGCACTTATGCTCGAAGTGGAACATATGCAGTAAGTCCTGAAGATGAACCAGGAAAGAGGATTCCCAAAGCTGGAGCCTTCGCAGAAGCAGGAGTT
This sequence comes from Onychostoma macrolepis, assembly GCF_012432095.1. Taxonomy (NCBI): domain Eukaryota; kingdom Metazoa; phylum Chordata; class Actinopteri; order Cypriniformes; family Cyprinidae; genus Onychostoma; species Onychostoma macrolepis. Next base: position 26,619,384 of record NC_081165.1, on the reverse strand, counting down.
GGACGAGCTCGTGCTGAATACAGTGTATTTGAGGCAGAAGCTAAAGGTCCAAACGCCTCGGCTGGTGCTGAAGCCAGTGTGATTGGAGCTGGAGCAATGGCTCGGGCTGAACTTGCCAGTGTTTCAGCTAAAGCCGGTCCAGTCAGTGCAAAATTGGGACTTGGATTTGACACGGGTGTATCTGCTGGTCTGGATGGGTTGGAGGCCAAAATACTGGGAACTGGAATCTCAGTTGGTCCAAAAACCACTATATCACTTCTGGGTTCAGAAGTGTCATGTTCAGTCATGTAATCACGAAAGCAGGTACGTATTACTAATGAACAACAAAGACAAAAACAGAAACAAAGAAAAAAAGATTTTTTTAAACTTGATCCAATTTTAAAGCAGAACTGTTGTTGAGTTTTAAATGCACAGAATCACATTTGAACAATATTACAACATATAGTTATAGTTAAAATTTTATAATTCTACAATTGTTGAGACTCTTGTTTTCATTTAAAAATAAATATTTGTATTTGGTTATGCAGGTGTGTTTAATTAGATTACACCAAGTCCAGTTTGGATTTCAGATGACGGCATACTTCAGATTGACGTACTGAACTGTCAAATATTATCCTTGTATTGTAATCATTATGAGCACAAGTTGTAATTGGTGTCTAACATGTTTGTTGTGTCTGCTTAACTGAATATATGATGTTAACTAACCACATAACGTGTTACATGTATATTACGCACATATTACTTTGATCTGTGGCTGATAAGAGAATACTTCCCAACTGTAACACTGAAACAAGAATTATCTGTAACGTAGCTTTGAAATAATATGTATTGTGAAAACTTCTATACAAATAAATTTGAATCAAATTTTATTGCTTTTTTTGTCAGTACAGTCATTCCCAGTTTATAACTGATATGTGTTCACAGAACTTTAAATTCTGCGTCAGTCCCTTTCTATTTATACAATACACTGAAAAAAAAAAAAAAAAAAACGTATTGCAGTGTTCTTTTGTGCAAACATTCAATAAGAAAACAGCTGTGTTTGTCTTTCCATGAATTTGCAAAAGATATGCATAGATGGATTCAGGCGATTCAATCTGAAGAAGGGCGTTCATAACTAGTGATGAGAGAAATGAAGCTTCACAAAACTTAAATTACTAATGACATAATGCTTTGAAAATTACTTCCATGTATTTTTATTTATTCCTCGTCAGGCCCTTCATTGGAACAAATCTGGAGAAATTTTCGCAGTATCCAGTGTAGAAAATCACTTATTAAATCACTTACAAGTTTTATTGTCTTTTGTCACATCACCTCGCTCGTGCCCATTGTAGACACTGTGTTAAGAACACTTTAAATATCTAAAGGACATTTTTCCACTATAAAGAATAGAATGCAAAAGGCTCTTCATGGAACCATAGATGCAAATAAAGAACCTTCATTTTGCGTGTGTTGGATTTTTTGTCAGTTTGCATCAACAGGGTCTTAAGGGACGATCAAACTAGACTTCTATCAATGGCTTGATCAATGGCTTAAACACAAGCGCTTTCAATTGCTTAAAACAGTATCTAGTATCTATTTTCATGCTAGTACTTATTTTTAAGTACTGCTGACATCTAGTGGTGAATTAATGAGGCAACAATGCTAATGAACGAACAATTCAAAATCTGCTAAGGGGTAATTAAATGTACCATCCTTTATTGGAAAATTAAACAACATTTTTGCAAACATTAATAACCTCCTTAATCTTTTACACTGAGAAGATAGCGATCAAACTACATTTTATAAAAATCATCTTTTAAGTTCAGTAATACATATTAAACACGAGTCAAATTGACTGTGACTCATCTCAAAATCACTAATTTAACAGTTCACCTATTGCCAAAATTATAATAAAATGTCTACTAGTCACTAACGAAGTACTAGTGTCTAATGAACAAGAACTACTATGTAATATGTACTAGTATCTTGAAGGCACTATAGCACCTGAAGAATAAGCACTAGTAACCAATGAATAAGTACTAGTAGCCTACCTGATGGAATAGCCTACTAGTATTCTAGTAGTAATTAAGTAGTATGTTAGTAGCATGAAAATATACTAGTACATTTGAAGGATTAAATGTTAAAACAGCTTGCCATAAACACACTGCAGGTCTTTTCTCTTTTCTGTTTCACTTTCAGTTGATGCCCTAGTCTGCATAGATAGGGAGTATCAGGACTGACCAGACGCAGATCCAGAAGCAAATCCATTTCCCAACATCTTTATGAGTCATGAATCTGAAATAGTATATGTTTGAATCCTCCAAGTGATGTGAAACTAGAGGATACAAAGGGAAAAAATAACCCAACATAATGACCCACCAGGCTCAACGCAGTGTTTTTTAGAGTTCAGTCTAATGGTGCAGTAATGCTGTTTGTGTCAATGAGCCTGAAACCTCTGACTGTATTCAGAGTCCGCAGATAGATCTGGAAACTCTTCATCTTCATCTTCCAGTCTAACATTAGTTACAATGAACAAGTTTAAATTCAGCACTTCTGCACCTGCTGGCAGATGTTGTGACTACATCATTTTACAGGCAATCTTTTTTCATTGACTGAAATTCAGAAGTAGTGTATTCTGATCAAATAACTTGGCAAGCAACACATAAAAGCAAATATAATCATTCGATTATATAGTATATATTTCACCACAATCACCAGAGTTCTAAAAAGCATAATATTGACTACAGTAGGCTATATGGCTATGAGCTCCATCATTACAAGTAATTAGACCATTTATCAACAAGTGTGTGACTTGCTTTTATTTTTCCAGTAAAATCAGTGTCATCTTTGCATCAACGATCATCTCGCTTTTACTTTCAGTTCGTCCTGCTATATAAGACGCAGCACTTCTGACCGAGACACAGCTCCACCCGCGACTCCATCAAACACCTCCTGAGAATCACAAACTACTGACACCCACAAATGTCTGACAGAAACCTAGATTTAACCTCCCGTGGACATGACGATACTGGTAAGTGCATTTTAATAGTCTATATTTACTAACATTTAAAAAAATACATTTAAGTGTTATTTGTTATTTATGTATTCTATTTGTGTAGACTTTTTTTTCTAAATGTTTCATTTTCTAACTGACTGACTGGGGGGACCCTTGTTGGGGGCATGTTTTGTATTTTTAAATATCACAGGAATTATTACATTATCATATTGTCTGCGATTCAGGGGCGTGTCTAGAGGGGGGCACGGGGGGTATTCTTGATATCGAGGATGCATGGATATTATTATTGATATCAAGGATGTAAGTTACTAATTATAACACTTTCATTTTACAGAGAGCAAAGAACATTTACATTATCAAAGAACATTTTCATTCAGTCTAGCCAGAGTTTAGGCACTCTCAAAAACTCCCATTAAAATCACTGAAGCTGTTTACACTGTGAAATTAATATCTTATTTACATTCGTATGCACATCTGCAATTTGTTGTTTCTGATTAGAGAATTCACCAGATAATTCAATCAGCGAGCAAGTTAATAAAACACCGCGTTTCAGTGGTGACTCATCTGAACGTCTCTGATTGGCCATTGCATTCATAAGCTCAACAGAATCGTGTGTGTTTGGTTATAATGCAGCTCTGGCTCAGCGCCAGCCAAAGCACAAACCAAATTTGAATTTAGCAGCTGATGCTGTGCCACACTGAATGATCTAATCACATGTATCAAATATAACAAAATATTATTCAGCTATTTTTTTTTGTCTTTTGGAAGCTGCATTCAAAATCGACTTGGCTCAGAAATCACTTTGAATGGGCATGAGGCCTCTGATATCAGTGAGCGCGGAGTGGAGCAGGAGCGCAATGATTATTAAATGCTTGGAGCGCGGAGGGGAGATTGTTGACGCTCCACTCTGGGAGCTCTAGACTAATCTGCCTGTCACCGCCACACAAATGTGGCTTTTTGATAATGACTGTCCTACTACAGGATTTAACACAGAGTAACAGCTCACAGTTACAACAGACACTGTGAGACATTTTTTTTGACCCGATGCCAAACTTACTTGCCAACCCCTGGCCTATACGTTTTGAGAAATTCAGTCGAAGTACAAATATTTATTCAGTGCCACTTGACATAAAGAGGTGGTTTACTGCTTTTTTTTCTTTGCTTGATTGTGTTTATGGGGTGCAATATAACATGTCTTCGTGTTTCGTTTGTTAAAAAACGCCTTATTTTTCATATATTTCACCTTTATTGTAAGCCGCTTTCTCCTCTGTCATTTGAACGACCGGTTGACTTCCTGATTCTCTGAAACCACTCCCTCAGAAACAGGCGATGGGCTCTGATTGGTTAGTTGGGCCGGTGTGTTGTGATTGGCTAAACTGCGTACTGCACATTGTCCGGAAACTTCACGCCCATTACCTTCACGGGCGACAGTCGCATGTGCTCCGGTCAAATGTAAATAATGTCGTCAATATTGCCGTATCAGTTTGAGCCAGAATCAGACCCAGAAAGCGGTAATGAAGAGAGTCAAGCAGAACTTCCGCAAGCACGGCTCTTACAAACGTTTCTGAATGAAGTTTGCTGTTGTGATTACATATACATTTTTGAAGTTCGTACACGTTTGTCTTATACACACAAAATAGCATCGAACTAACTGGCTACTATAACCAAACAGCGTTGGCTTGTGTTTACGTTCTTGATCAAATCGAAAAATTACGTCATAAAGTATACATGGAAAATACATTTACAAAATTAGTACATAATTACAAATTCGCGTCCAAAATGTTTGTACGCGTTTGTCATAGACACACGAAATAGCATTTAACTAACTGGCTACTAAAGCCAGCGTTGGCATTTGTTTACGTCCTTGATAAAACTAAAACATTACGTCTGAAATTATACATGCAAATACATTTAAAATTATGAAATCTTACTTACAGGTTGTGGCCCAACAACTGCTGCCTCTGGTTTTAAAGTTGGAACTGCTCCATGTTTTAGTAATAGTTTCTGTGTGAATCCGGCATTGAACTCGTGTAGATTCTGGAAGCTGTCTTCCGTAAAATGCGCAGCACAGAGAGCTAAATTAGGATTGTAATTGTCAGGCACATAATCAAACATAAATTTTAACCATTGTTGACGAACTACAGCCTCCGTAGGAAGCCCGAACACAGAAGACCTGACAGCTGGGTGAAAATAACACCGTTTCGACGGCATGGCTACAACTCTCCACTATAACTCTTCCTCTTCGACAAAGCCGCAGAACATGGCCTTGCCCCCTCTTTGGCATGTTCCGGAGGGAGGGGTTTGATGGGTTTTTTACGTGTGCAACCCGGGAAGTATCTCGTTGTAGTCCCATAGGAGTCGTTTTTGTAGGCATTAAACTTCCTGATTTTTAAAAGATGATATCTCCGCTTACGTTGAACCTTCAGCGCCTCAACTTTGCAGATATTGTTCATGCACCAACAGCAACATTACATACTATTTAAAATGAAAAAAGTGAAATCGCAGTAAACCACCCCTTTAACTTTCCCTGACGCCTGAACTTGACATACACTTAAATATCCACTTTTCTTCGGATATACAACTCATAAAACACTTTATAAATATCAACTCAAAAAAAAAAAAAAAAAAAAATCGAATATGTTGCATGATTTTCTCGTTAAATTTATTCTAAAAAATAACATTTGTTTAGTGGTATTTAGCCTACCTCACGCGTCAACTTGACAAGATGGCGGCTCTGTTTCTCTCGCGAAGTCACTCAGGCTCGTGTGGAATGGATGTTGGCTGGATTTGTTTTTATTAGTTCACTCAAACATTGGCATTCTGAATGTTGACTGGATTTAAAAGTAACCATTCTTTTAATGTTTTTAAAATATATTTGAGCAGACCTTTAATATAATATATCTTCTCAACTAAGCACAAGCAATAAAATTACTTCAACTTGAATATTTTTGCCCTTCCAACATTTTATTTATTTGTTTTTTTTTTTTTTTACAATGTAGGTTAAGAGGTTCATTATAGGCTGAGAATTTTATATATTTTATTTTCATTGTATTTTTCTATTTTTTATTTATGTTTTTCTTGCTTTTTATTTATTTTTAGAATTATTATTGTTTTGTTTTGATTATTGTACCTTAATATGGTTTAACCCTTTGTATTATTGTGTTTTTGTCTGTTAAAAAAAAAAAAAAAAAAACAGTCATAGATCATCCAGGTGAAGTGGGACTACACACAGTATTAAGAACCAAGGGTTCCCAAACTTTTGAAGGGGGTTATTTTAATAATTTCAGGTATTTTTTGTCTTGTGGACCATATGTAAATATCTTTTGTGTAAAATATCTTACTCAGGACAGTACTAAATAAAAAAAATAACATGCATTTTGTATGATCTCTCTTATTTTGTTAAAATTATTCACATTTTCACAGATTCTGCAAGGAGTTCCCAAACTTTCACATGCCACTGTATGTGTCTTTATTAAATGAAAAATATATAATTTATGTAAAATATATTATAACTAACACACTATGAAGATGCATGCAAACCAAATCTCAGACTGAATCACACCAAATACAGAAATATTAGCTTGCAAGGTTCACTAAAACCAATTTTCTAATGTTCAGTGCTAAATAGCTTACATTTCTATAAAGCTTGTTTTTCAAAATGTCTGTGCCTATTATTACTGCACTAAAGCTCATCTGTTTCATTTGCAGATGAAGAATCTGATGTACCTATCATAAGAAATCCTGTTTCAAGCAACTTCTTCAGAATACATGTCTGAAACAAGTAACAGACCAGCAAATACCATTAACGAAGGTGGTTATGCTAAACAAGGATCATATGCATCAGGTTCAGGAAAAAAAACAGGTATTCCCAAGGCTGGATACATTGCAGAAGCAGGAATTGGACGATCTCGTGCTGAATACAGTGTATTTGAGGCAGAAGCCAAAGGTCCAAATGCATTATTTGGTGCTGAAGCCAGTCTGGTTAAAGTCGGAGCGTTGGCTCGAGCTGAAATCAGCAGCGCGTCAGCTAAAGCTGGTCCAGTTGCTGTGAAAGTGGGACTTGGATTTGACACGGGGGCATCTGTTGGTCTGGGTGGGGTGGAGGCCAAAGTCCTGGGAATCGGATTCTCAATTGGTCCAAAAATCGGATTAACTTTTCTGGGTTCAGAAGTGTCACTTTCACTCTTTTAGCCACAATAGGTATTAATTACCTGTAACATTTTACTATAAATTTATCCTAAAAATCTCTGTCTCAGTTTTGACTGCTCTCATTAGGAGTCGTCACAGCGGATCGTCTGGACATCTATTTGTCGCAGGTTTTCATGTCACAACCTAAAACTGACATCCTGAAAACCATCAACTACTACTAATATTTAACCCACTTAATGAATCATTCAAATTGCTCTCTATATTTAAACATGACTGTTATAGTTGCATATCACTTTTTATAATTCAATTATATCTTTAATGTATAAAATTATCACATTGTAAGACTATTTTTCTATATTCCTGTCCCCATTTAGGAACATTGTTATTTGTCAAAATGTCAACTATTAAACTCACACTTGTGTGTCTAATTTGGTCATATATCTTATAATATGACATTTTGTTTCTCTAATTACTGCTATTCTTTAATTCGAGCTGGTGTGTCAACCTCTTTATTATCATAATATGCTTATTGCTGGGTTTTTTTAAGAGTGGCCTGGTTGGTGTATAATAGTAAGGTCAAGAACTTGTAATATTTCCTGAATCTTCTCAGTGAAATCAGCATGTTTAGTTTATTTACCTTTCAAATTGGTAAAATGTTCTCATTTGAATTGTTTTCATTTTAAAATCAATAAAAACCTGTTAGTGTCTGTTATTGGGATGTCTTGTGAGTTCCTTTTTTCTCCTGATTGCCCTTGAAACTCCCATGAGCTCTGTTTTGTGTTTTATTTTTATTTTTTTATATTCATTTATTCTTCATTTAATTATTTTTTCATTTAATCATTTATAATCATTATCCATTTATGTAAGTTATCATTTGATTAATTATATAATTTTTATAATCATCTATAATTTAATCTTTTAAATACGAATTATTTGATTATTTGTCATTTATATTATGTTTTTAACTATTTTATTATTATTACCATTTTTCTTCCTTATCGTTATAATCTTATGATTGGAGATATTAGTTTTCATGAGTAAGAGACGAGAGAATGTCTCCTTTTCAAGGTTTTAACATCACAGAACGATGTTTTGAAGCAGTAAATCTGGATCTGATTTGGAGATCTGATCTAACAAAACGCTATCCAAAAATTGTCACAATACATTATATATATACATAAGCTCACCAAGGCTGTATTTATTTGATCAAAAATACAGTAATATTAAACATTACAGTACAGTTAAACAGTAAAATTAATTTCTAAATATGTGATTTTTTTTTCTGTTTTCTATGTGAATATATTTTAAAAAGTAATATATTTCTGTGATCAAAGCTGTATTTTCAGCATCATTACTCCAGTCTTCAGTGTCACATGATCCTTCAGAAATCATTATATAATATTCTGATTTGCTGCTCAAGAAACATTTCTGATTATTATTAATACATATGTTAAGGATCTCGTCTGTCTGATGTTTATCATGTTCATCTGATGTTTACTACTGTGAATATGATAAGTAACTTTTTTAATATGCTGGGGAAATTCCCGACATTAAACAAATTTACATGCATTGGGCGTTTGTGTTGTAAAAATGTACAGGGATACTTCATATTTAAAAATACGGACTCATTAGGGAATGTTTTCTCATTAAAATTGTGCAATTTCTTATTTATTCAATATGTATGGGAATACTAGGGAATACCAATATGGCGGCGCGGTGGCTTCACTTTCATGACGTCATGAGCAATCCAGTTCTCTACTAGCCTATAGATCAGTGGTTGAACTCATCATGTGATCCAGCCAGCGAGGTCACATTAGCCAATAGGATCGCACACGTGTGGCACCATTAGACATCAGAGGAAGCATCTCAAACAGTTGACAAGACACACTAAATGAAATCCTTCATTCAGTAACAAGAATAACAAATCAGGGAGACCAGGGTACATTTTTGTGGGTGCATGTAGATGAAGGAGTGAAGGGGAATGAGCGTGTGGATGAGGCAGCAAAGAAAGCTTTAAAGAAGGAAAATGTAGAAATGCAAATCAGTAAAGCAGAGGTGAAACATATAATCTGGAGGAAATATTCAACCAATTGTGGCAAGAAAGGGGCTAGAGAGGGGAAAGAGAGACATCTATATCGTATTCAAAAGAGTATCAGAGTAAGTAGGGTAGGTAGTGGAAACAGAAGTGAGGAATTGTGTTAACAAGGTTAATACTGGAGCACTGTGCACTAAATAAAACATTAAAAATGGCAGAGAAACACCAAACAAGTTTGTGTGAGGGCACTGGTGGATCTAGGGGTGGAGCCAGAGGGGCCCTGCCCCCTGCTGAATTCTGATTGGTTCCTGAAGAGCCCCTGTCCTGTCACTCATCTCTGATCTACTCAAAGCACTCGGTTAGTTGGTTGAAAATTCAGCTCGTGTAAATGTTTCTTTCTACCGCATCTTAATACGAAGCTTTACTTGTGAATATGGAGATTCATGTCTATAGTGCTGACTGATTTAAAATTGTTATTTTGGCCTCTCCTGAAATGGGTCACATTACCAGATGCTAGAAAATACTGTTTTTGATCATTTTCAACCTTACGGGGGCAAGAGCATAAATGAATGTGCACTTAATGCTGTTGAACCTACTTTACAAAGCAAACTTTCTGAGTGTGTGGTCTTTCAATCAGATGTGTTTGGAAGTTGTTTTCATTTCTACACCAACATTAAGTTCCAGATCCGTTTTCATTCAGATTTCTCAACTGTTTGCGGTAGACTTTATTTTAAGTGTGAAAAATCTGTCAAAAGAAGGAGATGTGACAAAAATCTTCTACAGCTGTACTGTCTCACTCCCCATCCGCTTTTGACATGAAAGGATGAAAGGATGACAGTTTTCAGGTGCAGCATCACTTTATACACTTCAGTCAGTCAGACAAAAGAACAGAGATGCTGATCAGCCATCAAATATCAGAGTCAAACAATAAATCAGTTAAATAGGGAACCAAACCATAATGTTGTATTTAGTAGGGTAGAGTCTAAACAACAGAAATATGGCAAAATATGAGAGAAATACAGAAACACGAACGGTTGATATCTCTGTAAAGGGTAATGGAGTATTTCATTTTTCTTATTGTAGTGGAAAGGAACCGATTGAATAATGAAAAGTGGGTGTTATATATCAGCCTCTATGTCTGAATATGCCCACTTCACTATGTAGTAGACAAAAAACAAACAAAAACAATAGGCTACATTAGTATGTCTGAATTCACAGTATTCATATATTCACAGTATTCTACAGTAGTCAAAAAGTACCTGGATAACATACTACTACCTGCAATATTTTGAAGTAAAGGAGAATTTACTATCCCATGAGGCCTTGGGAGAGGATTCATAAATGACGTGGAAGCAACACAAGTTATATTGTAGGTCACATGAAAATGCCAACATGACAGAATTCTGGATTGAATCCATACTATTATAGGACATATACTGTTTTATTGGTCACAAACTACGGTAAGTTCTTCTTAAAATGGAGTACATTAACTCAGATATCAGCCAAATCAAAAAGTAGAAACATTCTGGTTTCAACATCCAATGTATCAAACAAAATAACTAATACTAAGATATTTTACAAAGCTTGCAATATTCCTGTTATAAAAATGTTCCTGTTGAGTAAAATGTTTTTATTTGCTGAATTTACTGAAATTATCTGAATTTATCAAAAAATTATATGAATTAAAATAACTGAAAATGGCCTGGATATTATATTTACCGCAATATACCAGAAAGCTATTTCTAAACACCACTTTTGAATTGTTTCACGTTACGTGTTACTGGTTCAGAAATCATTCTAATATGCTGATTTCTGAATATTATCCATATTAAAAAATAATTGTGCTGCTTTATATTTTTGTGAAAACTGCAATTTAAATATTTGAAGATTTAAAATAATAATGATTATTCAAGGATGCATTCAATTGAAGAAAAAATTTAAATAAAAGTGACAGTAGAGACATATATAATGTTACAAAATATTTCTATTTTAAATAAATGTCCTTCTTTTGAACTTTCTATTCTTCAAAGAATCCTGAAATATTAAACGTATACCGTTTCCACAAAAATATGAAGCCGTTTTCAACTGCTGAACTGGATGCTTCAACTCTTTTAAACTGCCCTTTTTAATTTCTTTTTTTTAACAGAACCATAATAATATTTTATATATTAGTCCATTTTATATATATATTAATGACAGTGTCGGTTCTCTGATTAAAGTTCATCACTGGAAGTAATTAGACAATATTCACTCATCAACAAGTGTAGTAAAGTACATGAAGTGTAATTTCTCCTGAAGATCACTGTTATCATGTTTCCCATAAACTTCAGGGTGTTGCAGAAAAGTCTCTATACATTTCTTAAGTTTAAATGTCATAGATGCCCACTGACATTTAGAAATGCAAATACAAGCAGAAAATGTCTTCCTCTTTTTTGTTTCTTTTTCTTTTAACCAAGTCTTTTCTTTGCATTTTTTGGCATCTGATCGTACCAACATATGAACAACAGAACACGCTAAATTACCCTAAAACTGCCAAACTGTCATGACTTTAAAATGAAAAGTGTTTCATGCTTCCCCGTTATACAGCTCTGGAAAAAGAGACGAATCCAATTTTTTATCATATCAGCTTCTCTACATGTATAGCAGACATTTCATTGTCTGTTGAATTCCAACACAACGAGGACGTATAGGTTTGATTTTGGCATTGATGGGGACATAACAGCAGACAGTTGACACACATGTATTAAATGTGCATCCTTTAAAGCGCTCAGTTTTCTAGCGTATTTACTTTCACTTCTCAGGTAATATCAATGGCATGACCTTTATCAGATACGGCTGAAATTATATACAGTACACATAATTAATAGTTTAATCAAAATTATTGCTAAGGTCAATATTGTTACAGTGTTTTACCAATAAGTGCACGAAGAAGGAGTGTAAACAAAACAGAGTCTTTTAATAAAAATCCAAACAAGAAACAGAGAACATCCAGAAACGAGGGATAGCAAACACATAGGTGAAATAATAAAACAGAGATGAACACAGGCTTTAAATACTAAACGTAATCAAGGGGAAACAGAAACTGGTGTGGAGCTAATTAACTAATGAGTGTAACTAAGGAAACTAGGTCAACATGTAACAAATATAGTAGTTGCTGGATATTGGTAGAGACATGTCTCTATTAAATTCTAATCCCTTGGACAAAATGGTCCAGTTATCAAATTGTTTTTCTTTAAGAATTTTTAAGTCAATTACTGTACATAAAAAAGCTAAATTGGTATAATTTGAATCTGAAAAGTAAGACTGATTATCCCTTGATTAATTGCTAGGTCAAACTAGTTCTTAAAACTGTGATATTATGAGTGATTTTCTTTGACGTTCCTTTGTATCTTTCAAGCTATTTTACTGCATGTTTACACTGAAAAACAATTAAAAAGCAGCGGCACAGCAAACAGCATCATCTCCATCAGAATATTATGACATCTATGTGTAAAGAGTGTAAAAAGCAGAAGCGGTGTAAAGAAGAAATGGATGGATGCTAATTTACTGGTAACGTCTCTTCCCAGAAAATTGCAGTTTACTGACACAGAGAGACTAAACACCCACACCTTGAGTCTGGGAATCAAAGCAAGCGCTAGTTTCGAGATGAACTGGCCTTTTCAAGATTTTGCAGGAAATCCTCTTTCAAGTAAAGAAGAGTGTGTGACTTCTGCAAAGACTTTTTAAGATTGCATGGAAAGGTTTTATGGATGTTGGAATAAAATATTCTTCATGAAACTATTGATGCAAATAAAGAATTTTAATTTTTAAGATTTTGTGTGTGTTGGATTTATTGTCAGGGTCTTAAGGGATGATCAAACTAGACTATATTTTTCAGACAGGATATGATGTGATCCTCTAGGGCTTCAGTTTTAATAAATAACAGGAATAAATAATGCAAGTCATAGTTTACCTGTTCATTATACAACACTTCTGTTTGTACATATCTTTTAAGTGACAATGGACTTCATTTGGGATGGAAAGTGATCAAGGACTTGGGCTTCAATGAAACCTACTGCAGGACTTCTTGTTTTTGGCTTTCACTTTCAGTCGATGGTGTATATATGGAGCAGCGATTCTGACCGAGACACCACGACACTCCACCAAAGATTTATTGAGATTGAGAACCTGTTACAGACTACAATGTCCAAAAAACTACAGTTAAGCCTCCATGGACATGACGAAAATGGTAAGTGCATTTTACTTGTTTTTCAACACATCTGTGTCTATTTGCACTGCATTAAAGCTCATTTGTTTCATTTGCAGATGAAGAACATGTCCACCGTGGAGATGAGGAAAGTGGTGAGTGTATTGTAATAGTTGGTCTATATTACTAACACTGACTTTGCACAAACTCTACATTTTAGTATTATTTGTTAAATTTATTTATTTTATTTTGTGTATTTATGTACTTCTTCATTTTCTCAATGGAGTTTGTTATACAGTAGCCTATATGTGTTTCTGAATATTCCCAAATGCTGAAGGTCAAAGAAAAAGATTGTTGCAGTAATTAAAAAAAAAAATCTGAAATATGTGTCTTTAATAAATGAAAAATATATTATTTATTATGTAAAATATATTATCACTAAAACTCTATGAAGATGCATGCAAACCAAATCTCAGACTGAATCACGCCAAATACAGAAATATTAGCTTGCAAGGTTCACTAAAACCAACTCGTCACATTTACAGTGTTCTAATGTTCAGCACAAGATGGCATACATGTATATAAAGCTTGTTGTTTCTCTAAACATCCATGTCTATTTGCACTGCATTGAATCTCATCTGTTTCATTTGCAGATGAAGAGAACGCTGACATAAATGAATTTGACGAGGTTACCATAAAAAAGTCAAGAGCGCAAGATACATCAGCTACTGTTTCAAGCGACATCATAAACATGATTGACACGTTTGACAGACAAGCGAGTGCCAATACAGAAGGTGGTTATGCTAAACAAGGCTTTTATGCCTCAGGTTTTGAAGACAAACCAGGAAAGAGGATTCCCAAGGCTGGATATAGTGCAGCAGCAGGAGTTGGACGAGCTCGTGCTGAATACAGTGTATTTGAGGCAGAAGCCAAAGGTCCAAACGCCTCGGCTGGTGCTGAAGCCAGTGTGGTTGGAGTCGGAGCAATGGCTCGAGCTGAAATCGCCAGTGCATCAGCTAAAGCCGGTCCAGTTGGTGTGAAAGTGGGACTTGGATTTGACACGGGGGCATCTGCTGGTGTGGATGGGGTGGAGGTCAAATTCCTGGGAACTGGAATCACAATTGGTCCAAAAACCAGTATATCTGTTCTGGGTTCAGAAGCTTCATGTTCAGTCATGTAATCACAGAGGTATTAATTAATAATTTGTAATAATTTGTGTAACACTTTACTACCAAACCATGAAGACAAGAATAAAAACCAGTTAACCAGTTTTAATGCAGAATTAGTATTGTTATTGAGTTATAAATACACAGAATTATAATTTTAAATAATAATAATAATAATATGAAATAATATACATTTATTTTATTTTATAATTATACAAATGTTATGACTTTTTTTTTTTTTTTTTAAGAATAAATACTTATATTTGGTTATGCATGGGCATGCTTATTGCTTCATTCCATGTTTTATGGTAAAATAATGTGTTCACAGAACTTTGCACTTCTGCATCAATCATACAAATCACTAAAAAAAATCTCCACAGCTTTTGCAAACTCTTCGGCTCTTTTGTGCAAACATTCTATAAGAAATCAGCTGTATTTGTTCTTAGTATATAGTGCGTATATAGCCTAGTGCTTAACAAATGTATTAGACCACCACCCAATGTAAGGTTTGTACCACAGCTGCCCTAAACTAACAGTATTAGTGATTACCAAAATATTTTTTTATGTTTCTGTATGTTATTTGCCTAATAAATGACAATGCATTTTTTTTAGATTCTCTTTCAACATAAAAGTCTTTACTGACCATCACCATAGCCAGCAATGAGGTCACCGAGGTCATCTGTAATTTTTTCATGTTCAAAAATAAAATTTATCTGAATGACTAATTTGCTGTTTAAAACTCGTCATATGAGTGTCTGCATATATATTTCAGTTTAGACAGTTAACTGAAGCGTCCGTTAACTCTAGTACACAGATCTGTGGAACAAAAGTTACAGAACGAAATGAAATGCAAACACTAGCCATGAAAAAGTCCATGCTATTTCATTCTGTATAATAGTCAAATTTACACAAAATCATGCTAAAAACATTCATAAGGGCACTAGACAAAGTTAAAATCTATATAGCAATGGTTATTAATGAAAACTATAACAGTAATATGTATTGTACCATGAATAATAAACAACTGATAAAATTATCCTCCCTAACCTATAGTAAAGTATTAACAAATTGTGATGCAATAAATATGGTATAATTTAACAATGTTCATCCCTTTAAAACAGATAAAAACAACTTTCACAAACATCTAAACATGTCTGTCTCTATTAAAGTGTTTAGTGTATATAATGAGTTGTATTTGTAGGGGTTATTATAGTATAATCACTCATTTTCAAACCCTGGTTACAGTCTCTTGTCGCCATCTAAAGGTGGAATAATGTTACTAACAAATCGCTTCTGAACACTAAATAGGCTACTATTATTAATTAGGCTATTACTATTATTTATATAAAAAATATTATTTATTGAATAATATTTAATAAACAGCAACAGCCATCATGAAAGTTGCTGAACAATTAAGTCAAAAGCACATAACTGAACATAATTGAAAACATGATGCCAACTAAGCACATTACATACATGTGTATTACTGCCATAATAGACATTACTTTGTGGCTGATAACAATACTATTGTAACACAAACTGTAAAGCTGCTTGGAAACAATGTGTATTGTGAAATAAACCTGAACGGAATCAAATGTTCATTGCTTTTCTCTTATAACTGTTATAATGTGTTTATAGGACTTTGCATCAGTCCTGTTCCGTTCATTCAATCAGAGCTGGTTCTAGACATTTGGAGGCTCTAGACAAAATTCATGTTTGAGGTCCCCTACTCTCAATAAAAAACATATGAAACAAATATGATTCCTAACCTTTTCATTTATACAACATTTATTTTGAAATTTGGCCAAAAGTTTTCTATTCACTCTTTTTGAGAGAAGTCGCAGAAATAACAGAAATAACTATAATATTGTGAAATATTGTTATGATTTAAAATAATGGTTTCTATTTTTACTGTACTTTAAAATATCTATTTCTGTGATCAAAGCTGAATTTTCAGCATCATTTCACCAGTCTTCAGTGTCACATGATCCTTCAGAAATCATTCATGCTTTTTTATCAATGTTAGAAACAGTTGTGCTGCTTAACATTTATTTTATAACCTGTGATACAGGATTTTTTTGATGACTAAAAAAAAACAAATAAAAAAAAAACAGAATTTATTCAAAATAGAAATCTTTTACAACAATGTAAGTCTTTACTATCACTTTTTTTTTTAAATCAATTTAACATCCTTATGAATAGAAGTATTCATTTCTTTAAAAAAAAAGAAAAAAAAAAATACTGACCCATTGAAATACAACCTTTTGAATGGTATTGTTACAAAAATTTCTATTTTAAATAAATGCAGTTTTTTTTTTACTTTTCTATTTCTATTTCTATCAAATGAATGCAGCCTTGATGAGCAGAAGAGACTTATTTCAAAAACATTCAAAATAGTAATGTGTCCAAACTTTTGACTGGTGTCACGGTGCACACAGCAGGGAGGAACGAGGAACATGCAGACGAGGATAAACTTCAAAATAATAGTCTTTAATGAGGACATCAGGACAGGGCAAGACAAGGCAAGGCCGACACAGACAGGAACACCGGGGAATAACGAGTAGACCAGACGAAATCTAACTAAACAGGCAGGAACTAAATACACATGACAATTACTGATAATTAGACGAAACACGGCTGGACAAGACTTAACTAATAATCACACTTAACAAGGACAGGAACAAGACCAAATATGGAAACAAGAGGCGGGAACACATGACACACACGACAGAGGACTGACAACTGGTATGTACATATTAATCCAAATTTATCTAAGGTGATCTCTTTTTGTTTGTTGAGGATGCAATTATAGCTGAAATATTATTATTATTATTATTATTATTATTATTAGGCCTATTGCGGCAATTTGTTCAGTAATTTATTCACAGTTCCTGAATACACTTCAGTAAATGCACATCAGTGCTTTTATCATTTTATTTCCTCTCTGGATATGGGCAGGATTTCCCTCTTCCATTTAACTAATATTGACTACAGATATTGTCATATTACTAATATTAATTAATATGAAATTATGTATTGCATTGCTACCCAAAATATGCACTATATACAGAAAAAGGGGGGAAGTGAAAGACACATTTCTAGTTAATTGAAACTGAAAGTAAGAATTATGTGAGAGCAGTGTGCTTTTAACATACTATCTCTGTATTAAGATGTATTAATTTATTTAGTTACCACTTGTAGTACACTTGAACCCACCTTTCATACACTTTTAAATATAGTCATCATACATAGAAAAAAGACTTATGAATTATTTAAAATATAAGAATAATATATAATAAATATATACAAAATGTATTTATAATGTATCTCCTTTATATTAAATATTTAGCTACATGTTAATTTGGTTTACATTATCTGACTATACTTAAAACCAATTTAAGTGTTAGTGTTAATTAGTGCATTTATATTAAGTGTACTTAAGTACCACAGTTGGGAAAATGTACTTATAACTAGTACATTAGAAATATTTTTAATAATATCAAGTTAATTTAAACGTACCATTATTTTACAAAAGTCTACGAACACTGAAAGCACACTTTTAAGAAATACACTAATAAAACTCCGCTGTATATTTTTGCGGTAGTATACTTTATTTCAATGCACTAAAAATCAATTTAAGTATTAGTGGTATAGTATACTTTTTCAAGTGCACTGAAGTCCTACTGAAGTAGAAATATTATTTTAATGAATGTATTTATAGTACATGACTTTTACCATTTTATTTAGCACAGAAAATAAGAATGTACTACAAATGTACTTGCTTGTATTTAAGTATTTTTAGAGCATTCAAGCATACTTTATTTTTACCTGAGTATTTCAGAATTAATTCTTAAAATTGTTGGAAACGAACCTCGATTTCACAATTTCTGGAAGTAAGATAAGGTGAGGATGCGATGGATACTTGTTGCTAAAAAAATAAAAATAAAATAAAAATAAAAATTAATTATGTCAACTGTTATTAAATTTCTAATAAAATACTAAGTCATCTAGGAAACTCCGCACCAGTCAATGCAATGCATATCAGTGAGGAAATCAAAACTAGTCAGCGGTAAAATGTTCTTATAAAATATAAAATGTATTTATATAATCTATATTTATATTGCAGTTGTAAAATGTTCTTTGCATTCAGAATAGTTACTTTTTTTCAAGATACAAAATACTGTAATTATATTTTGTTTTTTATTTAAACTGAGGTATTTTGACTGACACACACACACACACACACACACATACACATACAGTGCCCTCCAAAAGTATTGGAACAGTGAGGCCAATTCCTTCATTTTTGCTGTAGACTGAAAACATTTGGGTTTGACATCAAAAGATGAATATGAGATGAGAGATTAACATTTCAGCTTTTATTTACAGGTACCGTAATTTCCGGACTATAAGCCGCAACTTTTTCCCCACGCTTTGAACCTTGAGGCTTAAACAATGACGCGGCTAATATATGGATTTTTCCCGCTTTCAAAAAAAAGAAGAAAAAAAAAAACATTCTGTGACGCGCTCAGTTTTTTGGCGGCATGAAGCTTTCATCAGACCAATGAAATTGCCGAACGGGTTAAGGTCAAACAACTTTTTTGTTTACTGTTTAGATTAAATCGAGCGCGCTCAAATTTCCCATCATTCTGATTACGGTAGTCATTTTGTCACCCTCATCATGGCAAAGACACGGAGAAATGCATATGATGCAGCTTTCAAGTTGAAGGCGATTGATCTGGCTGTTGGAAAAGGAAATAGAGCTGCTGCACGGGAGCAATTGGTCTTAATGAGTCGATGATAAGACGTTGGAAACAGCAGCGTGAGAAATTGACTTGGTGCAAAAAGACAACTAAAGCACAGGAGGAGGAAGATGGTGACCGTGTAATGTTCACGGACTTAATTAACCTCCGAATCTGTGGAGGTATCACGGAATCGCCGAAAATTCCGTGATGGGCTCACAGAAGGCATCAGCCGTGGTCCATGCACGGATTCACTGGTTCAACACCAGAGTGAAAAAAAGAGTGACTCCGATGCAGTTATACTTTCACTGGAGTACCTGACCCCACCCCTACCCTAAACCTACCCAGTTCTGAACAATAATGATGACGAGAAATGTCCCAGTATCGCATCGGCATATTGATGCTAAGGGTTTCCGTGCGTGGAGCACTGCTGATGCCGGTCACTGACTTACATTGGTATCACTTCTGTGAGCCCATCACGGAATTTTCGGCGATTCCGTGATGTCACCACAGATTCGGGGTTAATTAAGTCCGTGAACATTACACGGAATTCTGTGAGATCATGTTGCAAAGAAGGCTTCTGGGCTACTGTTTACTGCTATTTTTTTGTTACAAGCCGCGTTTCGTTAAAGCCTGTGTAAAGTTAATTTGTTTCAATGTACCTTTAGGCACCTGCAGCTTATAGACATGTGCGGCTTATTTATGTTCAAAATAATATATTTTTTAATTCAGTGGGTGCGGCTTATATTCAGGTGCGCTCAATAGTCCGGAAATTACGGTATTTTCATCTGGATCTGATACACAACTTAGAAGATATCACCTTGTGTTTGAACCCACCTATTTTTCATGTTACCAAACGTATTAGAACATGTGACTGACAGGTGTGTTTTGTGTGTCCTATTAAGTGATGTTTTATTAACAAATTTCGGGAGGAGCTCGCACAGATAATTAACACGGCCAATTCATCATCAGTAATCACACCGCCTATCCAATCAGCACGAGAGAGAACCCCTATAAATAATCAAGCAGTCTTACCTTCATTATCTCGTCTTCCAGCATGTCAGAGATAGAGCTTTTCAGAACGAAAACTCCTTCGACGCCACGGATATTCCTGCGTCTCCAGCCGCTGTGCAAAGCACCAGCGCCCGCAGGACACCTCAATCGAGCCCACGGCTGCAACACGGGCCGCCGGCCTTCACGCCGCCGCACCCGCTCGTGCCTCCAGACGCCGAGGCACGCCATCACCTTCGCCTTCAAGACATCAGCCATCTTCTCCAGCATCCTCCTACACGCCTGCCGTTTCCTACGCACCAGCCGCGGAAAACTGGACCGTGGCAGGACTACGCCAGGTGCTCACCAGCTCTGGTGTCATCATCCCGAGTCGCTCAACCAAGCCGGACCTCCTCGCCTCTCGCTTCCTCCAATCCGGGAACCTCCAAACTCTTCTCCTCCGTCTAAAGCGGTGAAAAAGCAAGCCAGGGCCGCAGTGGTCCTTACTGCGGCCCGTTCAAATCACCTCTCCTCGGGCACGAGCCTCCGGCCACTAGGTCGCAGCAGAAGGCCTTCGGCAAGCCTGGGCGCGACCCGGATGCCGCAGCAACCAGCCCCCACCCTCCTCCTCGAGCCGCCGAGCATCAGCTGCAACGCATCTCGGCGAAGTGCCGGCCTCACGCCTCCACAAGCCGCAATGTTAGCGAGCACACCTCCGCTAGTGGCGAAGAGACACTTTCAGTCTCAGCCCCACCCCACTCCCAATCCCCTACCCATGGCCAGCAGCCCCACCGGTGCAAGCCCCGGCGCCCGCCATTCCCCCTCTCTTCCCTCCCTTACCTCCGCTCACCGATCTTTCCCAAGCGAACACGCTACCGCCATCAGCGCAAGCCCCAGCGCCCGCCATTCCCCTCTCTTCCCTCCCTTACCTCCGCTCACCGAGCTTTCCCAGCACGAACACGCCACCGCCATCAGCGCAAGCCCCAACACCCGCCATTCCCCTCTCTTCCCTCCCTTACCTCCGCTCACCGAGCTTTCCCAGCACGAACACGCCACCGCCATCAGCGCAAGCCCCAACACCCGCCATTCCCCTCTCTTCCCTCCCTTACCTCCGCCACCGAGATAGCCCAAGCATGCCCCAGCTAGCGGCTCCAGTGGCTACCCTTCCCCTCCCTCTGCTCGAGGTTCATTCTCGCTTTCTTCCGCCACACTCCTGCCCATTCCCCGAATGCGCCGCACTGGAACCAGTTCCGTAGCCAACTCCATCAGATCACAGATCTTGTCAGGTATGGATATAGATCTTTTTCCCTGTTATCACCAATTTCACCCCGTCTGCAGATCGGCAAATTGACTGCGCGAATTTTCCGTCACCTTAAAAACACAGCCAACAACCCGTCACGTATCTTATCATTTACAGAATTCACGATCGCTTTTAACCGTTACACAGAAGTTATCTGTACTGCTTTTCCTCACAGGACGCGAGCTCTGCGACTATCTCGCGATAATCGCTGAGCTCGCATTATCATACGGAGGCTCCCACTTCTACACGTACCACAAATTATTCGCCGCCAAATGCGCCATCCGAGTGGCCCAATGGAATCAGTGTCCTTACTGGGGAGCCCTGGATACTGAACTCCATAATAGAGTATTTTTAGGCTGCCGTAATATTGCATGTGCGGTTTGCCGATCAATTTCCCACTCCACCATCATATGCCCCTTCATCAATCCATCCATCCCCCCCTGCCCAGAGCCATCCCAGCCCAAATCCACCAGTTACGTGCCACGCATTCCAAATGTCTCACCCAACCCACCCCCCCCTACCTCATTTCGCCACCGGCCATCTTCCTCCGACGGCCAGGTCTGCATCAGTTTCAATTCTGGCAGATGCTCAAGACAACGCTGCCGGTTCATGCATGTCTGTAATTTTTGCGGCGGTGCTCACGCCCGCATGATATGTCCAGTACGGAAAGCTGCAAATAAAAATGATAAAAAATATTTATCGACTCCTGTAAATATTTCTCGTTTGTCTGCAGAACTGTTTCATCACCCTGACCCCCATTTCATCAATTACGTAATAACAGGTCTCTCACACGGTTTCCACCCCGGCGTCGGAAAACTCCCCACCCAAAGCCTCATCTGCCCCAATCTCCAGTCCGCTCTCGCCGAACCTGAAACAGTCGATACCCTAATCAAAAAAGAAATAGACGCAAACTTCATGATCGGCCCTTTTCCGCTCCTCCCTTTAACGTTTTCCGAGTTAGCCCCATCGGCGTAGCTACCAGAAAATTTTCTGGTAAAAAACGCCTCATAATCGATCTTTCCTCACCACATAATTCCCCATTCCCAAGCATTAACAGCCTCATCGCGCTCGAAGAATTTTCTCTCCACTACCATGACATTGACCAAGCCATTACCCTGATAAAATCGCGGGCCGTGGCGCTTGGCTGGCCAAAGTCGATATCACTTCAGCCTTTAAAGTAATGCCCATCCATCCAGACTTCTGGCATTTATTCGGCATCCGCTGGCAGAAAAATTTTACTTTTCCGTCCGCCTCACCTTCGCTGCAGAAGCAGTCCTAAAATTTTGACATGCTGTCAGAGGCTATCTGTTGGATCCTCTCCAACAATTACGATATACCTTATCTGGTCCATCTTCTAGACGATTTTCTAATCATCTCGCCCCGACTCCATCCCAGCCGCACACCTTTTGACAATTCAAAGGTTTTCGCAGAGCTCGATTCCTCTCGCCAAGACAAAACCGCGGGCCCTAGCACTTCCATTGAATTTTGGGTATCAACTTGGATTCACAAAATTCCAGGCCTCCTACCCAAAGAAAAAATCGACAGGACAATTCTAGTAGCATCCACTCTCCTAGCAAACCCAAGCTGTTCCAAACGAGAACTGCTATCCATACTCGGCCACTTAAATTTTGCGATGCGCATCATTCCGCAAGGCCGCCCATTCATCTCCCATCTCCTATCCCTCGCATCATCCGCCCACGCACTCGAGGATCGAATAGCTCTAACAGATTCATGCTGCAATGAGCTAAGCTTATGGATATCCTTTCTCAAACAGTGGAGGCTTATCCTTCTTTACAACAACTTGATTTCTTGCCCAGTCGACATTCAATTGTTTACCGACGCCGCCCCCTCCGTCGGTTTCGGAGGTTTTTATCAAGGCCGCTGGTTCGCATGTACGTGGCCCCCCCAGCTGTCAGATCTACCTCAGCCGCTAATATCCTCAGCATTAT
Organism: Onychostoma macrolepis; assembly: GCF_012432095.1. Classification (NCBI taxonomy): domain Eukaryota; kingdom Metazoa; phylum Chordata; class Actinopteri; order Cypriniformes; family Cyprinidae; genus Onychostoma; species Onychostoma macrolepis. Next base: position 26,595,872 of record NC_081165.1, on the reverse strand, counting down.
TTGAGCTATATCCCTTAGTCGTCGCAGCCCTTCTGTGGGGTAAAGAGTGGTCTGCCACCAGCATCATTATCCATTGCGATAACGAAGCGACCGTGCACTGCATTAACAAAGGCCGTTCACACTCACCCGCGCTAATGCCTTTGTTAAGACGCCTGATTTGGATTTCAGCTTGCGACCAATTCATTATAACTGCAAAACATATTCCCGGGTCCAAAAACCAAATAGCTGACTCTCTGTCTCGTTTTGCCTTCCAGAAATTCAGAGCGTTGGCTCCAGAGGCGGATCCGCTCCCAACCCCAGTACCTCCTTATTCAGAGCTGATATTTCCGTAAGTCATCCTCTGAGACCTCTCCTTGAAGCTTCCCTCAATTCAATTCTTCAAGCGGTCTCCCCCAGGACCCTTCAGTCCTATCTAACAGCCTGGAAATGTTTTAAAACATTTCACTCCGCTTACAATCTGCTGTTTCCCGACTTTTCCCTGCTCTCCATCACCTCCTTCATCTCCCACCTTAACATTAACAAAAACCTCCAAATTGGCTCCATTAAAGGTTATCTAAGTGGAGTTCAATTTTTCCACAAACTCATATATGGTTCCCCTTCTCCCCAAATAGCCAATCCACAGACCTCCCTACTCATCAAAGGCATCCAAAAAACTCATCCCACCCGCCCGGACACCAGGCAACCTATAACCTTAAGGATTCTAACCGAATGTATCTCCACCCTCCGCAGAGGTTACCATTCCATCCACACCGCCCGTACACTCGACGCCATGTTTATCCTAGCTTTCTTCGGTTTTCTCAGATGCTCCGAGCTCGCCATTACATCTAGCTTTAACCCAATCATTCACCCCACCATTTCTGATCTAGCGGTGCTGGATGATGAAACCATCTCTTACTTCATTAAACAGAGCAAGACAGACCAGTCAAAGAAAGGCCACTTCATTTACATTTTCAACCTCCAATCACCCATACTACCATACCAAGCCCTCCTAGCCTTCCTCCAGCTCAGGAAATCACAGTCCAAACTCCCTTCCGACCCCTTTTTACAGACAACTCCAACCGCCCGTCACTCGTTTCTGGTTCCAAAACACCTTAAATCAGTTCTGCTCCTATCCGGTACCCCAGCCACAAACTTTTCCAGCCATTCGTTCGAATAGGTGCAGCAACCACAGCAGCCCATAAAGGCCTCTCCCAGCAGCAGATACAAGCTCTCGGTCGCTGGTCGTCAGAAGCTTTCAAGAGCTACATTCGATCGGACCGCTCCCATATCAAGGAAGCCCACCGAACCCTAATCGGTCAACCCCCTTAATGAATGTATCCCCAGTAACCCAACTTAGACCCCCATAGCCAACCCCTCCTAACATCACCCAATCCACCCACAACGCCCCATCCCCACTCCATCTATCCCAGCAGCACCCCGCTCCCATAGGAGCCTTTTCTCTATTCCTCCACTGCCGCAGCAGTGTCTGCTCCCGCAGGAGCTCTATCTGTATGTCTCCACTGCCGCAGCAGTGTCTGCTCCCGCAGGAGCTTTATCTGTATGTCTCCACTGCCGCAGCAGTGTCTGCTCCCACAGGAGCGCTATCTGTATGTCTCCACTGCCGCAGCAGTGTCTGCTCCCGCAGGAGCTCTATCTGTATGTCTCCACTGCCGCAGCAGTGTCTGCTCCCAGGAGCTCTATCTGTATGTCTCCACTGCCGCAGCAGTGTCTGCTCCGCAGGAGCTCTATCTGTATGTCTCCACTGCCGCAGCAGTGTCTGCTCGCAGGAGCTCTATCTGTATGTCTCCACTGCCGCAGCAGTGTCTGCTCCCGCAGGAGCTCTGTATTTTCCCACTGCGCTCTATCTGTATGTCTCCACTGCCGCAGCAGTGTCTGCTCCCGCAGGAGCTCTATCTGTATGTCTCCACTGCCGCAGCAGTGTCTGCTCCCGCAGGAGCTCTATCTGTATGTCTCCACTGCCGCAGCAGTGTCTGCTCCCAGGAGCTCTATCTGTATGTCTCCACTGCCGCAGCAGTGTCTGCTCCCAGGAGCTCTATCTGTATGTCTCCACTGCCGCAGCAGTGTCCGCTCCGCAGAAGCTCTCTGTGTTTTTCCCACGGCCCCAGTCCTATCTGTATTTCCCTCTTATCTCTACTTTTCAGATGCCGCAGCAGTTCCCTGCAGAAGCCATTATATCTTTTCAGGTGCTGCCGCAGCTTCCGCAGAAACCACTTTTTCTTTTCAGATGCCGCAGCAGCGTCTGCTCCCGCAGGAGCCAAACTCTCTTCTCAAAGGCCACAGCAGTGCCGTTACTCCAAGCGACGTCCAGCACCCCACCAACCTTAAGCTCTGCAATTTTGGGGGGTTATCAACGTACCTCTCTGGCTGCTGTCCCGCGCTTATTGCATCTTTGGGGGGAACGCTCTAGGTCCGGGCTAAATGCCGAGCTCGGACCCCTCTCCCCAGACAGGGGGAGTACCCTGGGCTCGGGAGTAATTACCGAGCTCGGAGCCCTCCCCCTGGACAGCACGCCAAATACGCATAATCTTTACTCAGTTTATTATAGGTAAGAGTGAACTCGTGAAGTGATGTTTTATTAACAAATTTCGGGAGGAGCTCGCACAGATAATTAACACGGCCAATTCATCATCAGTAATCACACCGCCTATCCAATCAGCACGAGAGAACCCTATAAATAATCAAGCAGTCTTACCTTCATTATCTCTCGTCTTCCAGCATCCCTCCACCACCCGACTCCTCACCTTCAGCCCGTCTCTACCCCAGCACGGGCAGGAGCACTCGAGGGGGACGCTCTAGGTCCGGGCTAAATGCCGAGCTCGGACCCCTCTCAGACAGGGGAGTACCTGGGCTCGGGAGTAATTACCGAGCTCGGAGCCCTCCCCCTGGACAGCACGCCAAATACGCATAATCTTTACTCAGTTTATTATAGGTAAGAGTGAACTCGTGAATTGATTATTCAAACAATAAATAGCACTGAATGTCTGCGCTCAGTTTCAGATCCATGCAGACTGCATTTATAGTTAGTTAGACGTGTAACCAACATGAAAACCAGAGAGGTGTCTATGGGTGAAAAACGAGCAATGGACTCTATGCACGGCCCACCGCCTACGTGTTTCCGCTAAAATCTCAGTTGTAGGCGAGCTTCCGGTTTAGCGTTCTCTGATAGCAAGCTGTGGTAATAGCGGTCTTTCTGTCAAATTTTCGATTATCTAGCGATTACAAGTAATTATTTTATATTATATATTTTATTAACTGTAGTAACAACATTTTAGTATATTATATTAAAATATAACATTTTATTAATGAGTTCAAGAAGCTTCAAGTGCCTTCGGCGTGAAGGTGCAACGTCTATGTATTGCTGTGTCCCGTTATGTGACACATCCTCAAGGTTTAATTCGGTGGTTAGTTTCCATACTTTCCCTTTGGACAAGGAAACAAGTAAAAAATGGATTCACTATATCCGACGTGAGGATTTTAATATCACTCCTAACACAAGAGTCTGCAGTCGTCACTTCAAGAGTGATGATTTGATCGAGCCATCGACTCCCACAGAACGCCGGCTACTGAAGAAAGGTGCAGTGCCCACTTTGTTTGAGTGGAACAACTACTCCACTTCTGCACCAAGGCGCACCGGGGCATGGCAGAGGAGAGAAGTTTCCCCTCCACTGAACGAAGATCCTGTGCCTGTGGACCTCCAGCATGAGGAGCATGATTATTGTTCCTTTCCCGTTCCTGCGGCTGTCGATCTTTCTTTAGATCAGACTGAAGATCTCCGAAAGGAAGTGGAACAACTGAGGAAACAGGTGGAAGAACTGTCTGTCCGTCACAGATTTTGCTTGGGCAGATTTGCTGCATCAGACGATGACATACGGTTCTACACTAGGTAAGATTTAAAACTTATAAATAATATTATATCATTGTTAGGATGCTGTATTATAATTTTCTGGTCTTTGCATAATACAGTATGTCCATGTAGATATTTTATTTACATGTCAGTAAACCCGTATACTATACAAGTAAGCTACAATACAATCTAAAAGTAAGATAAAACTGTTGGTCATTTTGTGATGTGTATTATCTCAAACATGTCCCACATCTTATGTAGGTTTGTGACGTACAATCACTTGATGGCGTTCTGGAGACTCATTGAACCTGCATCCCACAACATGGTTCGTGTGACCAGAGCAAGGGCAGCTACAACTAGGAGTGAAGGTGGAGCATCAGGCAATGCATCTGTAATTATATATTTTTTTCATTTATCATTCCTTTCTAATTTTGTATATTATACAGTACATTAAAACAAAATTTAAATGCTGCAAATGCTACTTTCTCCATGTATAAACACGCATATAAAAAGTTTTAAATTTTTTTTAACAGGGTCAATGCCTGCAGCCCATAGATGAGTTTTTTCTCTTCATGGTTCATCTCTCAGTTGGTCTCACACAAAGGGATCTGGCTCACAGATTTGATATTCATCAGTCCACCGTGAGTCGAATTATAACAACCTGGGCAAATTTTCTTTATACCGTTCTTGGATCAGTGCGCATCTGGATGTCTAAGGAGGCGGTCAAGGCTCACATGCCAAAGGAGTTCCAGGACTATCCAGACACACAAGTGGTGATCGACTGCACAGAGCTGCGGTGCCAAAGTGAAGTGTTCTCCTCTTATAAATCCCACTGCACCTTCAAGGGGTTAATTGGCATGGCACCACATGGCGCAGTCACCTTTGTGTCATCCCTGTATGCAGGATCCATCAGTGACAAGGAGCTTCTCAAGCAGTCTGGGATTGTGTCTCTGCTGAAACCTGACATGGCTATTATGGTCGACAAAGGTTTTCTCGTGGATGACTGTGTGCCATGCAAAGTCTACAGACCTGCTTACCTGTCAAAAAGAGAACAGATGTCAGCTGATGAGGTAAAGGAAACTCAATCCATTGCTCGACTGAGGGTCCATGTTGAGCGTCTCATCCGCAGGGTGAAACAACACAAGTTGTTTGATACAGTCATCCCTCTTTCCATCACAGGGAGCATCAACCAGCTATACACTGTTGCTTGCCTCCTTGTGAACTACCAGAATGGCCCCTTGGTAAAAGCATGGGCAAAGGATTAAAGACTAGACAAGACACTTGCTGTAGGGGACAGAACAATTTGAATTTATTTGTAGAGAATATAAATATGTTGATTAAATGTAAACAATTTTAATAATGTGTCTGTAAATAAATAACTTTGATACAGCATTTCTGTAAACATGTAAATATAAATAACTTTGATAGTGTTTCTGAAAATGTGTAAATAAATAACTTTTTTACAATGTAAATCAACTTGAATTTCTTTTTTTTTTCTTTTACATTTTTAAGGATCTTGGCAGGTAGAAATAAAAAAAGAAATGGTCAGCCCTCTCTCTAATAGTTTTAAACATTCTACAGTCTTTGTAGATGCGCTGGATCATCATGTCATCCTGTGCGTACACAACAAAATCACACCAGTCCAATCCCGAGATCAGCATCTGACCTTGCACTTGCCAGGAATAAGCATGCTGTTGTTTTAGCTCTGGTGTGCCATTCTGCAGCTTCAGGTAAGGGCAGTCAACATAACTCTTTAGATTTGGGCACTTTATCTCCAAAAGGCCAAAACCTGGTGCTCTGTGGGGTCGTAAACGATACCATCAGGAGAGGAGCCAAGCCAAGGTGCATCTGGGTGAATTAAGAATCCACAAGGGTAGAAGTTCACTCCACGCAAAGACAGTATTCCTCCACCGCTGCAGATTCCAGTTCGAGGCCTCTCTTCATGTCTGCTGTCTGGCGAGTTCCTTGTGGATTCTTTCAGCCAAGTGTTCAGCAGAGCTCTGCCCCCTTACATGGCAAACCTCTCTAAATCGGGACGATGTTACTCGTGGCTTTCTAACGGAGTGCCAATCCATTGAAGCACTCTGGTCTTTGGTGGCATCCTGAATCTTGTGTGCCGTTTCCAGAGTTACTGCCAGTGACTTCATGTGCAGTAGTTCATGTTTGCTATGTACAAATAAGCACACAGATGGGTCAAGGTTGTAACCATCTAGAGGCAGAGGTGGTCGTGGTGGGGCATCTTGATGGGGAGTAACGTTGCGTGTTGTTGCTGCTGGCTGTTGGTATGACAGAACACTCCCAGCCTGAACTTTACCGAAAGCAGAATCCACCATCCAATCATCACTGGACATCCCCATTGTGGTGACTAAAGGGGCTGTAGTGCTGGTAAAGTCCTTATACACCTCTGCCACTTGCAGGACTGAGAGGTCAGGCAAGTCGCTGGAAACACCTTTATACAAGGTACTCCTGAAATGAAAATTAGTGAAAAAAAATAATAATAAAAATAGTATGAAAAATAAGTTGCACATTTTTATAGACTCAGTTACCATTCTTTAATTGTATGGAGAAAAAAGATGCAATGAAAGTGAATAGTGACTGAAACAGCCATGCTGCCTAATATATGTTTTTGTGTTAAAAGTAATATGGGTTTGGAATGACATGAGAGCGAGTAAATGCCATGACTTTGTGAACTCTCTCTTTGTCCATATAGTAAACAATCTTAAACAATCCCATATTATACTTCTACATTAAGTAAGTAACTGATTGCACTGTGCACCTTAAGCCATCTGCGAGTTTCCTTTCTTTAGGTCGTGCAGATATAACCACCATCCCACTGACAGGACCTGGCCGGACTCCCTAGGAATACCAATAGTCACTTTAGTATGAACCAGTGTTTGCCAGACTTGTTCCTGGAGGCCCACCAACAGTGCATGTCATCTCACAAATCTGACACACAAGTTTTAGGTCTTTTAAAGAGCAATGAGTTGAATTTAAAACAAGGTCTGTGTGCCTCCAGGAATTATGTTAGGAAAGCAATCATTTAATATAATTAATTCTAAAAAGTTTTGAAAATTCACTTAAACTTACCATTGTTCGTGGTTTGTGCCAGCTCTGCTCAGTTTCAGTACAGCTGCGAACTGGAGGAACTGCACTGATGCCAAGCTGAGAGTAATGTGCAGTCTGGTACAATAGTGCAACAATATGGTTGCACAGTGCTGTGCCAGCAACACAGGAACAGCTACACTGGGACAGTATGACAGGTTTGGAGTCCTTTAATGTAATCTGTAAGGATAATTAAACAATGACATAGTAAATGGATGGCCCCAAATGAAACAAATATCTATCTATTTATCTATATAAATAAATATATCTATATATATAACAATCTTTCAAAATCTGTATCTTTCTTTTAAAGTGCTAAATTTATTTACTGAATAGACTTATGTCTGCATTTCTAAACTTACTGTATAAATTAATAGAAATTTAATTAAAAAAAAAAAAGTTTAGAAAATTTAAACATTTTAAAATATGAACAATAAATCCATCCTTTATTTCTCTAGTTTTGTCTCCCTACTCTCAAATGTGGCTTCTCTGTCTTCCTCATAGATCTGAAACAAGTCGCCCTCACGCTGATCTCTCCTGTCACCTGATCCTTTTCAGAGACTGAAAAAAATGACATAGCTTTAAAGGGTCATACAGATCGTATTAACATAATATCATTAGCGAAATTATAAAAACAGAAGATCTTAAAAAGGTTAAGTAAACAAGAGTATGCACTGTCACAAACGAAGCTAGCTAACGTTAGCTTGTTAGCTTGAGAATACGTACCTTCAAAGTTGTCGATATAGGTCGAAATATACAGTTTGAAGCCCTTCTCCTTTTTACTTGAAGGAGTGACCGATGCTAATCTTACAATTCGATTTACATCGTTCACTGTAATCCGTGGAAGTTCTTGCAAGCAGCGAGTGTAAAATGCCATGCTGAGAGCGCTCATTGAAACGGTAGGGAAAAACTGCTTCCACTGCAGCACCGGAAGTTGCGGAGCAACTGACACAAAACGCGGAAGTAGTCGTGCATCGAGTCCATTGTGAAGCTGAGAGAAAAAGAAAAATCAAACAATTGCACAAACTCTGGCAATAGCAAATACAACCATTTGGAATCTCCTGAGGTAGAAAGAAACCACTGGTGTACTAAGTAACACACCTCGAACGGGTAGATCAAGGAAAACATCAGCAGCTGACGACAGAAACATTGTGACAGCTGTAAAGAAAGACCCTAAAACAACTGGTAGTGACATCAGCAACAACCTACAGTGGGCAGGAGTGAAGGTCTCACAATCTACTGTTCGCAGAAGACTTCATGAACAAAAGTACAGAGACTACACCAGAAGATGCAAACCGCTCATTAGCGAGAAGAATAGGAGACGAGCCTCAAAAATTCTGGGACAAGGTTTTATGGATCAAAGTGATGGAAAGCTAAAGTTTGGAGAAAAAAGGATCTGCTCATGATCCTAAACATACAAGCACATCTGAAACACAGAGTACACAGGTGTACATTATAGTACATGTCAAGCTATTTCTTTTCATGCACAATTTTCCCCGCTTGAAAGGGAGAGACACATCATCAACGGAGGCCTTAACTGGATTCCACTCTTCCTTTTTATTGGTTCAATTTTGAAAATAAAAACTGACATAAGTTGTAGCAGAAAGGTGAAAAACCTTTAAAGAGAAACAAAGGTACAACATATGTAAATGAATTGCAAATAAACTCGTTAAACAACCACTGTTGTCATTCTGATTCTTTGTATCTATTTTTAGCATACAGCATTGTTCAATTTTATTATTATTTATTATTTAGTACTCGTCAAAGTGTAATTTACAGCATAGTACTAACAATTAACCTGAACATTTAAGTTTCAAAGCATGTTTATGAACTCAGGTTAATTATATTATTTTAACGAGCGGCTTATTCGCACATGAACTTCAGAAATAAACAATATTCTTTCGTCACTCTACCAGCAATCAAACTATCAAAGTGCCCTGGCATCTATCGGTCGTTCGTTAGAGAGATTAGCTGCCATTTGAAGGGCTGTTTGAAATTCACTGTAAGTGAGAGTGGACTCACCTCCAAAATTTTGGAGTGCCCTTTTAATAATGCGCACAGCAGCCTCAGCAGCTCCATTTCTATGTGGAGAATCGGCTGGATGGATTTTCCAGATCCACTCCGTTCCATTTTCTGTCGCTGCTTCTTCCAGAGCAGACTTGTCAATTCCTTCCAGGAATTTGTACATCTCCTGCAAAACTGGTCTGGCTCCAAAGAAATTGGTGCCTGGATCTGAATAGATCTTTTTGGGATAGCCTCTAATTGCAGCAAATCTTTGAAAGGCCATTAAGAAACCTTCGGTCGACTGGGAGTTAACAAGCTCTGCATGGATTGCTCTACTCAACATGCAGAAAAAGACAACACCCCAGACCTTCTGTGAAGTTCTTTTCTTAACGTCATCTTTCACATGGTAGGGTCCAAAGAGATCTACCGTAGTGAACTCGAAAGGTGCAGCTGGTTGTGTTCTTTCTGGTGGTAAATCACCCATCACTTGCTGACACTTTTTTGCTTTGTTCCTCCTACACTGAACGCAGCTGTCGACAACCTTTTGGGCTATTCTTCTACCTTTTATGACCCAGGCTCTCCTTCGCATCCTAAGCAGAGTTTCTGCCAAACCTCCATGGCTTTCTTTGTGGGATTCTCGAGCAAGTAGTGTGGGCACCCAGGCGTTGTAAGGAAGGATTGGAACACTACATCGATCTTCTTCAAAGACTTGCACTCTGCCACCGCAGACCAGTAATCCAGTACCTGGATCCTTATAGACTACCAGCCTGTCTCTGGTGGTGTTTGGAAAGGTTATCCCTTCTTGCACAGCAAGAAAAATGTCTCGTAGGGCATCTTCTCGTTCTCTCACCGTGATGGTTCCTGTAGAAGAAACTACCTCCCACTTTGGGTTATTTAAGGTCCGGTTTTCACCAAGGAACTTTCTTGCAGCTCTCCAAACCCACGCTATTGTTTTAACCAGTCGAGACAGATCACTGAACCGCTCCATATTACACAAGTTCTTCACAGCCAAACCTGCCGGTGGTCTTCTTGGTTCTGTTTGAACTTGGCTGAGATCCTCAATTTGCCTTGACTCTTTCGTCAGTTCCGTCTGCTTTGCGCTAGACCTCGTCAGGACAGCTGCGAATGCCTTCTTTTGAAGCTCAATGACGCTCTCTCGGGCGGTGGCAGCTAAATCTTTAGCTGACTTAATTGGCCACTCATCTACTGGCAAGCTCAGGAACCTTGGCCCATTCTGCCACTCTGAATTCTCATCAAGATTTTGAGGGCTAGCTCCTCTGGTTATCATATCGGCAATGTTTTGTGAACCCGGTATCCACCACCACTCTTGTGATTTTGTGATTCCTTGGATCTCCCCAATTCTGTTAGCAAAGAACATTTTGTAGCCATAGCTTTCTCGCTGTATAGCACCAAGGACTGTTTGGCTATCAACCAAGTGGTACCATTTCTCCACTTGAATTCGGCTATGCTGTTCGAAGTACCTTCTCAGGCGTGAGGCAAACACTGCTCCACACACCTCCGCTTTGATAACATCTCCTTTTTGGTCTAGAGGAGTCAGCTTAGCTTTGGACTCTACAAGCCTGATGATTGAGCCCTGGTTTGAGTTCCATCTGAGGTACAATACAGCACCATAAGCATTTTCACTCCCATCCGAAAAAGTTATCGCCAAGGGCTCATCATTTGAATTCGGAGGTGTTATAGCTCTAGTGAATCTAATTTGGCCAAGTTGGACATATTCCTCAAAGAGTCTGATTGCATCTTCTCTGAGTTCATCTGAGAGGGCTGCATCCCAAGTTTCATTTACTGGAACCCCTCTATTCTTTGCCTCTTGAAAAGCTCTGCGAACCAGAATTGCTCCCTTTTGCTTGGCTGGAGTCACTAGACCTACTGGATCGTACACTCCTGAGACCTGACTCAACAACTCTCTTCTCGTTAGTGGTTTTGGTGTCTGGTCTCTAACTTGCTCATGTGAGAGGTTTTGACCAAGACGCATTTTCTTTTTTCTCTTTGAGAAATTGATTGACGTCATTACATGGAGCATGTCTTCTTCCATGGAATAGCCCTCTTGTACATTTTCTTGATGTCTCCTAACGCGGCGTACACTCCACTTCTAAATCTCAGCAGGACAGCGCGTATCTGATTGAGAACATCTGGGCCTTTCATTAACAAGTCATTCATGCTGACACCTCTGAATCTCTGGCTGCTGTTCCAAACAAGCCTCACTGGGGTCGTGACTGAGTGAGGGTTAGGAGCGATGAGATGACTAACGTACCACACAGGTCCTTCCCAGTTAGCGATTGCGCTTTCCGATAACTTTACTGCAGCTCCTCTGTCAAGCATGTCCTTCACTTGAGCGCTATAGGCAGCCTTCCATTCAGGCTCTTTAGCCAGTTGTTTTTCCATCCTCAGGAATGTAGCCTCAACTGCACCCCTATTTTTTGGCAGGGAAGCTGGGTCCTCTATCCAAGGATATTTAGCATGCCAATGCGGTTCTTTGCTGTGGTTGTCCTCCAAGACGTAAGTGAGGCCTTCTCTTACTATTTCAAGCTCCCTCTCCTCAGCAAGAGACATTTCTTTTCCACCTGGTTGGCAATTTCCGCAGCGGCAACCCCCAATGGAATCCCACTTCCACCACTCCAGAAAGTCTCGGCTGCTGGTTGCGACGCTTGACTCATGGAATCTGGCTAATGGCTTATTTGGTGGACAGTACTCTATTACCTCCTCATATTTGACAGCTGCCAGCCTCATTGATCTTGCAAAGTGAGTTCTGGACCAGTGGGCTGATACGGTTACATCTTCAAAAAGCTCAGGGTGAGTTCCTCCAATCGTCTTCCCCAGCGGTCCATCCCACAGCACGAGGTCTCCAACTACTTTGATCCTCTGTGGAGCCAACTGTCCTTCTCGATGGCTTATAAGCAGATCCACTACTTTTGGTCTCACAAGTTCGGCAAGAGGTATGTCTGGAAATAATTTTTTCCATTCGCTCAGGAGACACTGCTTTGTTGATCTCAGCGATGATTTCCAATCTATAGCAAGCCAATTGGTGTGACCTGAATGTTCCCTGGGCAGTTCTTACTCTGATTTTCAGAAGATACCGCTTAGTCTTTCCCCTTTTAGGTTCAAACGGTTTGCAGCACTGTGGGTTATGTAATTAGTGTCTGATGCCAAGTCAATTAATGTCTCAACTTTCTGCCCAGCATTGGCTGTCACATTAAGTAGCATCATAATTACAGGCAACTCTAGCAACCCACACTGTGCTAGTAAACTTGGCTTTTCTTTGGTTGCATTGAAGACTCTTACTGCAGTGTTTGAGAACACATTTCGGCATTGCTGTGCCAAGTCTGGTGGAAGCCTGCTGAGGAACTCCTCTTGATCCTGAGTGTAGTCCTTCCGGCTCTTGTCTCCTTTTGAACTAGACCTACTCTTTTTTAGGCTTGCACTTCCTTCTCTTTTAGCATGCGGGCATAAATAATAGTGATGCTCAGGAACACTCTCATCCTCGCAGTCTTGGCTTTTGCATAGGTAGTTGGGTTTGCAGAATGAATGCTCCCCATGGACCTCGAGGCACTTCTTACAAGCTCCTAGCATTCTTATTGCAGCCTTCTTCTCTTCTAGCTTTGATGCCCAGAACTGCTTGCAAAAGTAGAGCTTCCTTCTATGCTTAGTATCACCACAGACTACACACCCTGCTTGGTCACTGTTTGATTTTGTGGACTTGGTTCTTGCCCATCTTGGTTCAGCTTTTACCTCTTTTTTGTTTGGTTCCTCAATCCTTAATTGTTCAAGCTGCTCATAAATGCTCTCCTGCTTTTTGAGGAATGTCAAAAGAATGTCAAACCGATTGTCTGGTGTGACAGCACTCTGCTGGTCAGAGATGTGGATGAGCCATTTCTTCTCAAGACTCTCAGGAAGCTTTCCTTCAATTGACTTTGTCACTAGCGGATTCTTAATAGCTCCAGTGTTTCCAAGGTCACTCAAATCTCCAAGTGCCTTCTCTACCTCTTGGATTGACTCAACTATTTTCCGCAGTTGGTGACTTCTGATAGCGGGAATTTTTTGCAAGTCTTCCACTATTTCAATTGCAATTGCTGTCACATTACCATAGCGGTTTTCCAAGACACGGAAAATGTCGTCTGCGGTATTATAAGTGGTGAGGCGGAGTTCTCTTACAATCTTTTCATCAAGACTGTCTAGCAACTGAACCTTCTTGACTTCCTTGGAGCCAGTAGGCTCGCCCTGCTTCTGGAGTGCTTCCCAGTCCTTCTTCCACCTGTGAAAGTCTCGTCTGTTACCAGTGAACTTTGGGAGAGCTGTGGGTTTTAACTTAATTGTCGCCGCGGGGTAAGTGGAGATCATTGGTGGAGGTGTTATTCTCTGTGCCTCCTCCTCTCGTCTTGCCCGAATGAAATCAGCTTTCTTTGACATTAACCTGGTAACATCGAGTTCGAGTCCTCTCAGACCCTGGCAGAAGTTTCTCTCTTCACCTGATGGAATGCACCGTTGCCACTTACTGTATAGATCTCTTGTAGTCCTCACTAAGTTCTGAAGGTGAGTGAGCATGTAGTCGTAAGCTTTGTGATTTCCATCTGGAATTACTGCCTCAACTCTTTCACTCTCAGCTTCAGCAACCTGCAGTGCTGTGGACAATTCCATGTCTTCATATCTGGTCCATAGTGTTTCTTGAAGAAGAGCTTTAGTTTCATTCAGTTTTAACTCACATTCGCTTGTAGTTTTTGCAAGGTCATCTTTTTGCTGTTCTGTTAACACAGCTGACTTCTCTGCATCTAGCTCTGCCTCTAACTCTGCAATCATGCCTGCTTCAAGATCGTCATTTACTCCCATGACTTTCTCCGCTTGCTTTGTGAGTTTATTTAAACTGCTTCGAAGATCCTCCTCTGTCATGTCTTTACAGGCTCTTGATATAGTGTTGATTAGACGTGTGAATGCCCTTTTTTCCACTGTCCTTTCTTGCATTGAGTTGCTCGAGTGACTTCCCGACTGCCTGGCTGGCCATTTTGACTTCGGTTCACAGGATAGAAAGTAATATATAATTTTTCAAAAGATATTTTGTTATCTTCTAACTTGTCCCTTTGAGTCTCACAGGTTTCCGGTTCCTACTGGTATCCCGGTTTTTCACTGTCAAGCCATTTCTTTTCATGCACAATTTTCCCCGCTTGAAAGGGAGAGACACATCATCAACGGAGGCCTTAACTGGATTCCACTCTTCTTTTTATTGGTTCAATTTTGAAAATAAAAACTGACATAAGTTGTAGCAGAAAGGTGAAAAACCTTTAAAGAGAAACAAAGGTACAACATATGTAAATGAATTGCAAATAAACTCGTTAAACAACCACTGTTGTCATTTTGATTCTTTGTATCTATTTTTAGCATACAGCATTGTTCAATTTTATTATTATTTAGTACTCGTCAAAGTGTAATTTACAGCATAGTACCAACAATTAACCTGAACATTTAAGTTTCAAAGCATGTTTATGAACTCAGGTTAATTATATTATTTTAACGAGCGGCTTATTCGCACATGAACTTCAGAAATAAACAATATTCTTTCGTCACTCTACCAGCAATCAAACTATCAAAGATAAGCAAATCAATACACTCTTAACTTAATAACATTGATATTTGCTGCACTGAACTATATTAGTCGTCATTTGAATTTGAAATAGTTAAGCGATGAACAGATAAACACAGAAAGGCCACGGATCTCTCAGTGTTGAACGCAAACACATTTGCTGCGTCACGAACCGCCTCGGCATCCGCCGCTACACCAGCCACATATCCCTTCGCCCACCGAATCGAAATTAAAGTTCTCACCGGCTGCCACTCCGGGATATGATGATGGTTTGGATGTTTTTACACTTTTCTTCCGTCTAGCTTTAGGTTTCAGCAGAGAAGTCGCGTCCGTCTCATCTCACGCGACAGCAGACCTTTTTTTCCCCTTTATTTCCGCCCCTCACTCCGATTGGCTGATGAATTATTATTATTAATTTATTTATTTTTCCATTTATTTCAGTTTGACTTGACAGTACACATTACACAGGTAATGTAATGGCTTGGGCTTTCATCGCTTCTTCTGGGACAGGCTCAATAATCTTCATTAATGATGTAACACATGATGGCAGCAGAAAAATTAACTCAGAAGTCTACAGAAATATTTTGTCTGACAATTTACAGAAAGATGCAACCAAACTGATTGGGAGATCCTTCATCATGCAGCAAGATAATGACCCAAAACATAGTGCCAAAACAATAAAGGAGTTCATCAGGGCAAGAAGTGGAAGGTTTTAGACTGGCCACTTAAACCCTGTAGAGTATGCATTTTACCTGCTAAAGAAGAGACTGAAGGGAGTAACCCCCCAAAACTGAAAGAGGCTGCGGTGAAAGCCTGGAAAAGCATCACAAAAGTAGAATGCAAAAGTTTGGTGATGTCAATGGGTCACAAGCTTGATGCAGTTATTGAAAGCAAAGGATTTGCAACTAAATATTAAGTCTTTTTCACTTTAATCTATGTTAATTCTATCTGTTCCAATACTTTTGGTAACATACTAAATGGATGGGTTCAAACACAAGGTGATATCTTCTAAGTTGTGTATCAGGTCCAGATGAAATACCTGTAAATAAAAGCTGAAATGTTAATCTCTCATCTCATATTCATCTTTTGATGTGAAACCCAAATGTTTTCAGTCTACAGTAAAAATAAAGGAATTGGCCTCACTGTTCCAATACTTTTGTTGACTTACTGGCAATTTGTCTTACACTGTGTCATCACCTTGTGCACAAACCATTTTTTCTGTTTTGGAATAAAGATGTGTATAGGAAAATTGAACTAGGATGTTTAATGTCAGCAATAAAATGTGTTTATTTTCTAGAATAGCTGTTTTCTCTACCTATCTATCTATCTATCTATCTATCTATCTATCTATCTATCTATCTATCTATCTATCTATCTATCTATCTATCTATCTATCTATCTATCTATCTATCTATCTATCTATCTATCTATCTATCTTTATATGGTTCTATCTGTCATTCCACCTGCCAAAATAGATTAAAGATAATAGATTCATTTGTAGTTCATCTGTGTATATGAATTTTGGAAAATTAAGAAATAATGAACTTTAGTTCATTAAACAGTATTTAAAAATAAATTATTTATATGATTTAACCTCATCCGTTTTTTTTCTTGTTTTTTTGGCAGTTAACGGGAATCATCTGTAAGTTTCTCAGACAGAAGCAGTGAACTGAATAGACATCTCATCTCTGACATTTCTTTTTTATGCAGATGGTGGAAGCCCTGTGCATCAAGCCAACTCTCACAGGTGAGCGTAAACTCACACATACAGAGATGACTGTAAGGGGTCCAGTGTGGTTTCTGGGTGACAATTAACTCCTAGGTATTCTAAACCACAGAGACCCTTCACATTTACCCTGGCCCATTGATTCTACAATAATGCATGCCAGACTTGCTCCTGAAACTCAATTTAAATGTTTGGCCTCTTACATCTTCTGTGAAAATAAACACTCCTCTTGGGTACAGTATTATTTCCTGTTACACAGCTACGCAAATAAATAAATATGTTTAGATTTGAGTTGAAATTATGTTAATTTACTTGCATATTATCTAAAAGCTTCCACTAAGAAAAATTGTCCATTACAGTGTGCTAAACAGTGTAACACCAACTGTGAAATCTCTGTCTGAGAGACACAATGTAAATATGTTTGCTGAAATATTGTATGTTTTCAATCTAAATCATGCTGACTAAGCAAATGCTTGATCTCATTTTAAATAAAAATGTAATTCTATATTTAGGTCAAGCTTCTTCTTTCCTGATGATTTAATGAAATCAAATGTCACTTATGGCACTTAGACTTGTGTCACCAAATGACAACCCACTGTTTTTGCTTCTGCATATTCTACAGTTCACCACAGACTGGTCATATTAAGTTGAAAATGTCCCAAAAACCCACAGTCAGTGAAACTACAGTACATGCTGCACAACCAACGAAACTACATTTAGCGAATGAATTCCCATTGAGAAGTGTTATACAATGGCTTGAAAATGTCTAACCACATTTTTTTACATTTTATAACTTGCATTTCAATCCATGTTAACTGCTTAAAACAGACAGTGTCACAACAATAGTACACAATAATAATAGTATTTGTAAACATAGTATTTTATGGATGGCTATGTCATTTTTTCACATTTTAGCTTGCATTTATAGCTCACATTTAAAACAAATTATCATGTAGAGAGCTGAAAAAAATACCAAAATTGAAAGATTTAGGAATAAAATACAGATAAAATAATTAAATATTCATATACATAAACAAGTCTATCTAAAATCATCCAAACAAGATTCCAAACATACAATAAATAAAAACAAAACGTTTATTTGTTTATTTTGGGAATCCCAGCTGTCAGAATGTGATTGGGTGGGGCAGGGTGGGGTTTGAGTCAGTTTTTGGTGTATAAATGTTTCTGAGATCTGGCAACCCTGAAACTACTTGACAGAAGCTGCACTTTTAAAGGTCAGAAACAGCTCTCTCGATTCTCCACCAAACACCTATTGAGATTTCTAGACTTGAATCCAGAAATGTCTGAAAACCGAGAATTAAGCCATCACGGACATGAGGAAAATGGTAAAGGCATTTTAATAGTTGGTCTATATTTACTAACATTAAAAAAACAATACCTTTTAGTTTTATTTCTTAATTTGAGTATTTTATTTGTGTATTTAATTATTTCTAAAACATTTAATTTTCTAATTGTGGTAGGTTTTATGTGTAGAAATTGCTTGTGAATATTCCCAAACACTCTGAATGTCTTTATTAAACTAAAAATGGATGGCAAAGACACATTTTAAATTAACAGGTACTTTGAGTGTCTTACTCATATTTATTTTCATTTATATACAACAGAATTTAAATTACATTCACTTTGTTAACAGCAAAGCACACGAGTGTCAATCATGAAATGCATCTCTGAGAAGTAAGAACTGTGCATCTTGTTTACTTTTGTGTCTTTTTTATGCAGTCAAACATACTGCGTATGAGAGCAAAACTAATTATTTTGTAATTAAAATATAAAAGATGTCAAATACTTAAAAAAAAAGTTTGAATATAGTTACAAAAATAAAGTTATCGATAACAAAACTCTTTGCGGTGCGTGTAAATCTTTGATTTTCTTTATGCAGTTCTTTTTCATCTCGCATTTTTTCTGTCATTGTTTGCAGGTCTAAAAGTTGAAGCTGCATCTCAGTTAGCGGTATCTGTGCACTAGTGTCACGAATCTGGTCTGCACTTCCATTCACCCTCCACCAGAGGTCACTCGCTCACCACATTGACTCACACCATACATAACACTGGACTCCATTTCCCATCATTCATTGCACTGATTGCACACATGGCTGATTGCACTAATCACACGCACACCTGATCCCACGCACACACTGATCACACACCTTATTTAAACCCTGGACTTTGTTTTCCACACTGCCGAGTATTGTATGCGTTTACCGCTCCCCTAGCCGTAGCAACTCTACAGAGCCCCTGTTAGTTTTCCTAGTTTTCCCCTGCCTGTCTTGGATTGTGTTTTCCCGTGTTTGTTGTAGCCCGTGTTCCCTGGATTAACCCTTGCCTTGCCGTTTGGACACTGTTTGCACCCCTATTGGATTCTAGCCCGTGTTCCTTGGATTATCTCTCTGCCTTGCCCACTGGATACTGTTCGCCGATCGTCGACCCACGCTTGCCCTAGGATTACTCTTTGTCTTGTCCCTGCCATACCTGTTTGCCATTGCTCGACCCTGCCTGTATTTATGACCATGCCTGTAAATAAAAGCTTGCACTTGGATCCGCACGTCTCACGTCTCGTCAGCCCTGTTACAACTAGAATGAAAGACCTGTTTCTATTGGTCACTCTTGCTTGGTGTGATAGTTTAGCCACACTCACTACACGATCATGCCAGTCAGACAGAGAATAGCTCAAACTCCACGAAAAATGTCTTCTGAACAACTCCGAGAGACACAAGCATAATCAAATGTGGAGATGTATTTCCACCTTCACATTGTTCTAAAGTTCAATGTAAAATGGCAGCTATGACGATGTAAATTCATATTGTTATTTTTCTAAATGTCTGTCTATATGCACTGCATTAAAACTCATTTATTTTCAGGTGAAGAATCTGGTATGATTTATACCACATGGCTGCATGAAGAAGAGGATGACAGCATAGATGATTCAAGTGACATTAAAAAGCCACGGAAAATCGAAAGGGATACTACAACAAAGCCAACTGTGCGCCTTGCATCAGCTAATGTGTCAATACGCAACAGCATAGATATTATTGACACGTTTGACAGATCTGCAGATGCCAATGCAGAAGGCACTTATGCTCGAAGTGGAACAAATGCTGTAAGTCCTGAAGATGAAC
The DNA here is from genome assembly GCF_012432095.1 of Onychostoma macrolepis. NCBI lineage: Eukaryota > Metazoa > Chordata > Actinopteri > Cypriniformes > Cyprinidae > Onychostoma > Onychostoma macrolepis. The sequence goes on along the minus strand of NC_081165.1, from coordinate 26,576,470 downwards.
CAGGAAAGAGGATTCCCAAAGCTGGAGCCTTCGCAGAAGCAGGAGTTGGACGAGCTCGTGCTGAATACAGCGTATTTGAGGCAGAAGCTAAAGGTCCAAACGCCTCGGCTGGTGCTGAAGCCAGTGTGGTTGGAGCTGGAGCAATGGCTCGGGCTGAACTTGCCAGTGTTTCAGCTAAAGCCGGTCCAGTCAGTGCAAAATTGGGACTTGGATTTGACACGGGTGCATCTGTTGGTGTGGATGGGTTGGAGACCAAACTACTGGGAACTGGAATCTCAATTGGTCCAAAAACCATTGTATCTCTTCTGGGTTCAGAAGTGTCATGTTCAGTCATGTAATCATGCAGGTACGTATTACACCAGCCACATATCCCTTCGCCCACCGAATCGAAATTAAAGTTCTCACCGGCTGCCACTCCGGGATATGATGATGGTTTGGATGTTTTTACACTTTTCTTCCGTCTAGCTTTAGGTTTCAGCAGAGAAGTCGCGTCCGTCTCATCTCACGCGACAGCAGACCTTTTTTTCCCCTTTATTTCCGCCCCTCACTCCGATTGGCTGATGAATTATTATTATTAATTTATTTATTTTTCCATTTATTTCAGTTTGACTTGACAGTACACATTACACAGGTAATGTAATGGCTTGGGCTTTCATCGCTTCTTCTGGGACAGGCTCAATAATCTTCATTAATGATGTAACACATGACGGCAGCAGAAAAATTAACTCAGAAGTCTACAGAAATATTTTGTCTGACAATTTACAGAAAGATGCAACCAAACTGATTGGGAGATCCTTCATCATGCAGCAAGATAATGACCCAAAACATAGTGCCAAAACAATAAAGGAGTTCATCAGGGCAAGAAGTGGAAGGTTTTAGACTGGCCACTTAAACCCTGTAGAGTATGCATTTTACCTGCTAAAGAAGAGACTGAAGGGAGTAACCCCCCAAAACTGAAAGAGGCTGCGGTGAAAGCCTGGAAAAGCATCACAAAAGTAGAATGCAAAAGTTTGGTGATGTCAATGGGTCACAAGCTTGATGCAGTTATTGAAAGCAAAGGATTTGCAACTAAATATTAAGTCTTTTTCACTTTAATCTATGTTAATTCTATCTGTTCCAATACTTTTGGTAACATACTAAATGGATGGGTTCAAACACAAGGTGATATCTTCTAAGTTGTGTATCAGGTCCAGATGAAATACCTGTAAATAAAAGCTGAAATGTTAATCTCTCATCTCATATTCATCTTTTGATGTGAAACCCAAATGTTTTCAGTCTACAGTAAAAATAAAGGAATTGGCCTCACTGTTCCAATACTTTTGTTGACTTACTGGCAATTTGTCTTACACTGTGTCATCACCTTGTGCACAAACCATTTTTTTCTGTTTTTGGAATAAAGATGTGTATAGGAAAATTGAACTAGGATGTTTAATGTCAGCAATAAAATGTGTTTATTTTCTAGAATAGCTGTTTTCTCTATCTATCTATCTATCTATCTATCTATCTATCTACCTATCTACCTATCTATCTATCTATCTATCTTTCTATCTATCTATCTATCTATCTATCTATCTTTATATGGTTCTATCTGTCATTCCACCTGCCAAAATAGATTAAAGATAATAGATTCATTTGTAGTTCATCTGTGTATATGAATTTTGGAAAATTAAGAAATAATGAACTTTAGTTCATTAAACAGTATTTAAAAATAAATTATTTATATGATTTAACCTCATCCGTTTTTTTTTTCTTGTTTTTTTTTGGCAGTTAACGGGAATCATCTGTAAGTTTCTCAGACAGAAGCAGTGAACTGAATAGACATCTCATCTCTGACATTTCTTTTTTATGCAGATGGTGGAAGCCCTGTGCATCAAGCCAACTCTCACAGGTGAGCGTAAACTCACACATACAGAGATGACTGTAAGGGGTCCAGTGTGGTTTCTGGGTGACAATTAACTCCTAGGTATTCTAAACCACAGAGACCCTTCACATTTACCCTGGCCCATTGATTCTACAATAATGCATGCCAGACTTGCTCCTGAAACTCAATTTAAATGTTTGGCCTCTTACATCTTCTGTGAAAATAAACACTCCTCTTGGGTACAGTATTATTTCCTGTTACACAGCTACGCAAATAAATAAATATGTTTAGATTTGAGTTGAAATTATGTTAATTTACTTGCATATTATCTAAAAGCTTCCACTAAGAAAAAATTGTCCATTACAGTGTGCTAAACAGTGTAACACCAACTGTGAAATCTCTGTCTGAGAGACACAATGTAAATATGTTTGCTGAAATATTGTATGTTTTCAATCTAAATCATGCTGACTAAGCAAATGCTTGATCTCATTTTAAATAAAATGTAATTCTATATTTAGGTCAAGCTTCTTCTTTCCTGATGATTTAATGAAATCAAATGTCACTTATGGCACTTAGACTTGTGTCACCAAATGACAACCCACTGTTTTTGCTTCTGCATATTCTACAGTTCACCACAGACTGGTCATATTAAGTTGAAAATGTCCCAAAAACCCACAGTCAGTGAAACTACAGTACATGCTGCACAACCAACGAAACTACATTTAGCGAATGAATTCCCATTGAGAAGTGTTATACAATGGCTTGAAAATGTCTAACCACATTTTTTTACATTTTATAACTTGCATTTCAATCCATGTTAACTGCTTAAAACAGACAGTGTCACAACAATAGTACACAATAATAATAGTATTTGTAAACATAGTATTTTATGGATGGCTATGTCATTTTTTCACATTTTAGCTCGCATTTATAGCTCACATTTAAAACAAATTATCATGTAAAGAGCTGAAAAAAATACCAGAATTGAAAGATTTAGGAATAAAATACAGATAAAATAATTAAATATTCATATACATAAACAAGTCTATCTAAAATCATCCAAACAAGATTTCAAACATACAATAAATAAAAACAAAACATTTATTTTAAGGCTATTGGGAATCCCAGCTGTCAGAATGTGATTGGGTGGGCCAGGGGTGGGGTTTGAGTCAGTTTTTGGTGTATAAATATTTCTGGGATCTGGCAACCCTGAAACTACTTGACAGAAGCTGCACTTTTGAAGCTCTCTCGACTCTCCACCAAACACCTATTGAGATTTCTAGACTTGCATCCAGAAATGTCTGAAAACCGAGAATTAAGCCCCAATGGACATGACGAAAATGGTAAAGGCATTTTAATAGTTGGTCTATATTTACTAACATTAAAAAAACAATACCTTTTAGTTTTATTTCTTAATTTGAGTATTTTGTGTATTTAATTATTTCTAAAACATTTAATTTTCTAACTGTGGTAGGTTTTATGTGTAGAAATTGCTTGTGAATATTCCCAAACACTCTGAATGTCTTTATTAAACTAAAAATGGATGGCAAAGACACATTTTAAATTAACAGGTATTTTGGGTGCCTTGCTCATATTTATTTTCATTTATATACAACAGAATTTAAATTGCATTCACTTTGTTAACAACAAGCACATGAGTGTCAATCATGAAATGCATCTTTGAGAAGTAAGAACTGTCCATCTTGTTTACTTTTGTGTCTTTTTTATGCAATCAAACATACTGCGTATGAGAGCAAAACTAATTATTTTGTAATTAAAATATAAAAGATGTCAAATACTTGAAAAAATAATAATAACAAAAAAAAAAAAACTAAATCTTTGATTTTCTTTATGCAATTCTTTTTCATCTCGCATTTTTTCTGTCATTGTTTGCAGGTCTAAAAGTTGAAGCTGCATCTCAGTTAGCGGTATCTGTGCACTAGAATGAAAGACCTGTTTCTATTGGTCACTCTTGCTTGGTGTGATAGTTTAGCCACACTCACTGCACGATCATGCCAGTCAGACAGAGAATAGCTCAAACTCCACGAAAAATGTCTTCTGATCAACTCCGAGAGACACAAGCATAATCAAATGTGGAGATGTATTTCCACCTTCACATTGTTCTAAAGTTCAATGTAAAATGGCAGCTATGACGATGTAAATTCATATTGTTATTTTTCTAAATGTCTGTCTATATGCACTGCATTAAAACTCATTTATTTTCAGGTGAAGAATCTGATATGATTTATACCACATGGCTGCATGAAGATGATGATGACAGCGTAGATGATTCAAGTGACATTAAAAAGGCATTACACAAGCCACAGAAAATCGAAAGGGATTTTACAACAAAGCCAACTGTGCACCTTGCATCAGCTAATGTGTCAATACGCAACAGCAAAGATATTATTGACACGTTTGACAGACCTGCAGATACCAATGCAGAAGGCACTTATGCTCGAAGTGGAACAAATGCAGTAAGTCCTGAAGATGAACCAGGAAAGAGGATTCCCAAAGCTGGAGCCTTCGCAGAAGCAGGAGTTGGACGAGCTCGTGCTGAATACAGTGTATTTGAGGCAGAAGCTAAAGGTCCAAACGCCTCGGCTGGTGCTGAAGCCAGTGTGATTGGAGCTGGAGCAATGGCTCGGGCTGAACTTGCCAGTGTATCAGCTAAAGCCGGTCCAGTCAGTGCAAAATTGGGACTTGGATTTGACACGGGTGCATCTGTTGGTGTGGATGGGTTGGAGACCAAATTATTGGGAACTGGAATCTCAATTGGTCCAAAAACCAGTATATCTCTTCTGGGTTCAGTAGTGTCATGTTCAGTCATATAATCATGCAGGTACGTATTACTAACGAACAACAAAGACAAGAACAGAAACAGAAAAAAAAGCCTTTTTAAAACTTTATCCAATTTTAAAGCAGAACTGTTGTTGAGTTTTAAATGCACAGAATCACATTTGAACAATATTACAACATATAGTTATAGTTTAGATTTTATAATTCTACAATTGTTGAGACTCTTGATTTCATTTAAAAAATAAATATTTGTATTTGTTTATGCAGGTGTGTTTAATTAGATTACACCAAGTCCAGTTTGGATTTCAGATGACGGCATACTTCAGATCGACGTACAAAACTGTCAAATATTATCCTTGTATTGTAATCATTATGAGCACAAGTTGTAATTGGTGTCTAACATGTTTGTTGTGTCTGCTTAACTGAATATATGATGTTAACTAACCACATAACGTGTTACATGTATATTACGCACATATTACTTTGATCTGTGGCTGATAAGAGAATACTTCCCAACTCTAACACTGAAACAAGAATTATCTGTAACGCTGCTTTGAAATAATATGTATTGTGAAAACTTCTATACAAATAAACTTGAATCAAATTGTATTGTTTTTTTTTGTCTTTTTTGTCAGTACAGTCATTCCCAGTTTATAAGTGATATGTGTTCACAGAACTTTCAATTCTGCATCAGTCCCCATATAATACACTGAAAAAAATAAATTAAATAAATGTAAAAAAAACGTAGGCCCTATGCAGTGTTCTTTTGTGCAAACATTCTATAAGGAAGCAGCTGTGCTTGTCTTTCCATGAATTAGCAAAAGATATGCAGGTGGATTCGGGCGATTCAATCTGAAGAAGATCATTCATAACTAGTGATGAGAGAAATGGAGCTTCACAAAACTTCAAATAAAGTGAAAGAGAAAGTGAAAGTGAAGTGACATACGGCCAAGTATGGTGACCCATACTCGGAATTTGTGCTCTGCAAATAACCCATCCAAGTACACACACACACAGCAGTGAACACACACACACACACCGTGAACACACACCCAGAGCAGTGGGCAGCCATTCATGCTGCAGCGCCCGGGGAGCAGTTGGGAGTTCGGTGATTTGCTCAAGGGCACCTCAGTCGTGGTTTTGAGGGTGGAGAGAGCGCTGGACATTCACATTAGTAAACCAATTACTGACATAAAGCTTTGAAAATTACTTCCGTGTATTTTTATATTTTATTCATCGTCAGGCCCTCCAAGATGTAATATAGTTTGTTTCTTCATCAGAACAAATTTGGAGAAATTTTTGCAGTATCCAGTGTAGAAAATCACTTATTAAATCACTTACATGTTTTATTGTCTTTTGTCACATCACCTCGCTCGTGCCCATTGTAGACACTGTGTTAAGAACACTTTAAATATCTAAAGGACATTTTTCCACTATAAAGAATAGAATGCAAAAGGCTCTTCATGGAACCATAGATGCAAATAAAGAACCTTCATTTGTTGAGAGTGCGTGTGTTGGATTGTTTTGTCAGTTTGCATCAACAGAGTCTTAAGGGACGATCAAACTAGACTTCTATCAATGACTTGATCAATGGCTTAAACACAAGCGCTTTCAATTGCTTAAAACAGTATCTAGTATCTATTTTCATGCTAGTACTTATTTCCTTTATTGGGAAATTAAACAACATTTTTGCAAACATTAATAACCTCCTTAATCTTTTACACTGAGAAGATAGTGACCAAACTACATTTTATAAAAATCATCTTTTAAGTTCAGTAATACATATTAAACACGAGTCAAATTGACTGTGACTCATCTCAAAATCACTAATTTAACAGTTCACCTATTGCCAAAATTATAATAAAATGTCTACTAGTCACTAATGAAGTACTAGTGTCTAATGAACAAGAACTACTATGTAATATGTACTAGTATCTTAAAGGCACTATAGCACCTGAAGAATAAGCACTATTAACCAATGAATAAGTACTAGTAGCCTACCTGATGGAATAGCCTACTAGTATTCTAGTAGTAATTAAGTAGTATGTTAGTAGCATGAAAATATACTAGTACATTTTAAGGATTAAATGTTAAAACAGCTTGCCATAAACACACTGCAGGTCTTTTCTCTTTTCTGTTTCACTTTCAGTTGATGCCCTAGTCTGCATAGATAGGGAGTATCAGGACTGACCAGACGCAGATCCAGAAGCAAATCCATTTCCCAACATCTTTATGAGTCATGAATCTGAAATAGTATATGTTTGAATCCTCCGAGTGATGTGAAACTAGAGGATACAAAGGGAAAAAATAACCCAACATAATGACCCACCAGGCTCAACGCAGTGTTTTTTAGAGTTCAGTCTAATGGTGCAGTAATGCTGTTTGTGTCGCTGACTCTGACTGTATTCAGAGTCTGCAGATAGATCTGGAAACTCTTCATCTTCATCTTCCAGTCTAACATTAGTTACAATGAACAAGTTTAAATTCAGCACTTCTGCACCTGCTGGTAGATGTTGTGACTACATCATTTTACAGGCAATCTTTTTTCATTGACTGAAATTCAGAAGTAGTGTATTCTGATCAAATAACTTGGCAAGCAACACATAAAAGCAAATATAATCATTTGATTATATAGTATTTATACTACGGGGCCGTTGAATGCTTGAATCTGATTGGCTGACGAACGTTCTAAAGTGTGCAATTATTTTCAGGGAAACGCACGGCGAACGTAGTTCCAGGCAGCTCTTGACCTCATTACATGACCATGTCACTTCGCCAAATGATTTCTGTTATTTCAAAGGTCTTACAACAGCAAAATAAACAAAATACCCACAATGACACTGGCCAAACAAATAAATATAATAAACAAATGTATAAAAACGACAGATCATGTCCATGTTTTTGACACAAAATTACGCTTTATTATGTACGGAAAGCACATACACTATCTTTCCCGCTCTCTCTCCCTCACAGACCGCACACACATAACAGTTACAGTTTGCACACACACTAGCATACATCGCGCTAATGTTGTTAGCGTTACTCTGACGATTTTATCAGTAAACAACTTAAAAACTACATGACTTCTCACAAGCGAGGGAACAACAACGGCGCTGTTCGCGAACAAAAGGAACTAAGTTTCACTATAACTAGAGACATTGCTGCCGAACACTATTGAGAGACTCACAGAGGTAATTTTTTCTCTCTCTCTCTCTCATAACTTACTTATTAACTGTATTAACTGTATTAGTCTGCTATCAACGGCTCAAGCCTCCGTTAATAGGTTTAAAATGACATTGTGGAATTTTGCAACAGAGGCGCTGGATGAAATGCGGAAGAAATAGTCCTACTCACATAGCGATTTAAGTAGAAATACCGGACAAATACCTTGAAATATATCATCTATCGTCGTCAATTATTCCTTACATATTTCACCACAATCACCAGAGTTCTAAAAAGCATAATATTGACTACAGTAGGCTATATGGCTATGAGCTCCATCATTAGAAGTAATTAGACCATTTATCAACAAGTGTGTGACTTGCTTTTATTTTTCCAGTAAAATCAGTGTCATCTTTGCATCAACGATCATCTCGCTTTTACTTTCAGTTCGTCCTGCTATATAAGACGCAGCACTTCTGACCGAGACACAGCTCCACCCGCGACCCTCCATCAAACACCTCCTGAGAATCACAAACTACTGACACCCACAAATGTCTGACAGAAACCTAGATTTAACCTACCATGGACAAGACGATAATGGTAAGTGCATTTTAATGGTTTACTAACATTAAAGACATTTTTCATATTCTAACTGGGGACATCTTTTGTATTCATGGATTTATATTGTTTCTATATTCATTTAGAGTTTCATTGTGAAAATATGTATTAGACTATCTCAACAATAATATATCTCAAACTGCATTATGTGTGTTTAATCACAATTAATTACAAAAAAAGAGGGATTAATTAGTTGTTTTAAATTGATTGACAGCACAATGCATATTATTAATAAGATATTTTAAAGATGCAGATGTTTTCTTTCTTTTAGGTTTTTTGAACAATTATGTTGTGTAGAAGTTTGTGTTAAGCAAACCAAAATTCAGAATAGATCACAACAAATACAGAAATTACAGTTTGCAAGGTTGAGTAAAACTTGTCACATTCACAGTGTTCTCATGTTTAGTGTAAAATGGTATAAATTCAAATAAAGCGTTCACTGCGTTAAAGATAAAGGTGCCATAGGTGATTGTCTTCAGAAATTTTTTTTTGTTATTCTGGTTGAAAGTCTCTTCACATCCTGATAGGGTAAGTACGTACCTTTAATATTTTCAGTCTTTATTCTTCTCACACTGTGTAGCACACAATCATAGTTTTATATGCAAGGCGGAACTACCTCCTATGTTTCTTTTAAGAACTGATAACATGGTGTGCACCCGGAAACAATTTTTGATTGGCTTTATCTGAAGGATATTTAGATGTAACAAATTATAGTGACAGAGTAAACATTTCTTTGTAGAAATTTTTTTTTTTTTAAATCACTTGTGAATGCTTTAGAATGGCCTTAAGTGGCAAGGTAATAATAAGAATAAATGGGCTGTTATTGAAAGTTTTTTAAAGAAAAGAAATACTGTATCAGGTGATAGTTTAGAATATGAAAATGGGTGCAAAATGAGAGAACGGGTAAAAGACCTGGATAAATCTGATGTTAAATACTATTATTATTATTATTATTATATATTTACTATTAGCAAATATTATTTTAATGGCAAATGAACTAGTGATAATAATCAATGGAAACTATGTGACAATGTAAATTTTGAAATGGTTCCACCCAGAGGTTAGAGAACTGTGTAGTAATTTGGCAAATAGAAAATCAGTCAGTTGTGTGTGCTTTAATTGTCAAATACACTGTTGAAGTTTTAAATGTAATGAAGGTATTTTAAAAACCAAGTCATTAATGGACTGGAGGAGAGCAACCCCTTGAACCATAACTCCTTTGACTGACATCTGAAGAGATTGTCTCGTACGTTTCTATGTGAAGATCCCCAAAAGGCAGCTGATTATGATTAAATTACTAGGAAAACTAGATACTAGTAGGTACAAAGGTACAAACATGGTAAATGTGCGATAGCAGAAAACCAGAGTACAAAGATTTGAGATTCTGGTAAAATTATGACTTAAAAAAGAATTAACCAAGCAAGTTAAAAGACAAAAAAACAAGCGAAAATTACAATGAGTCAGATTAATTGCATAAAGGGGATGTTGTGTAAAATGCACTCAAGAATACAATTACTCTGGCTCACTGTTTAGCTAGTATATTATGTCAAATGGTTTATTATTTAGTTTTTTTCCGGCAGAAACCTTATATGGGCAATTATGTAACTGTTGCATGCATTTATAATCAGGGTTCCCACGGGTCCTTGAAATCCTTGAAAGTTTGTGAATCTGATTAAAAATTTTCAAGGAAAAGTTTTTGAAAACAAACAAACATACATACAGGTCCTTAAATTCCATATTATTACCTACGGTCCGCTAATGTGTTATTTCACCAACACTTTGTGGCCTATGCATACTAGCTTGCTTGATTTACGTTGCACATTAATGCGTTACGTTAAGTGTTACCCATGTGAGGTACTTTGTGTTGTTCGTTGCCATGACGTTCACACGCACACGAAACTACTAAGATGGTACCTCAACGTTTCACAGACACACCGTGAAACATTGCAAAAATAGGCTGAAACCGCTGAAACGTGATGACTGGAAAATGCAAGTTTCAAGATATTTGGCTCACCAAAGAAGATTACAAAGAATGGCTTGCCAGAGATCCAAAGGATGTAATGTTGAATTGCTTTGCTTGTTAAGATAATGTAAAGCAATGAGGCAAGAAAAACTTAAAAGCATATTCATATATCTTAAAACTTCTGGTTACATGAGCCTAAGCTCTTTTCAATAAAATCCATGCAATAGTTAATATCAGATCATTTTAGAATACTGTGTAGCATGTACCAAATATTATTCAATTTTATGCAAAACAGAAATACTACAAATATCAGATTTCTGTCATATGGCCAAAAATAAAAGCAAAAAAAAAAAAAAGCTTTTTTGCATAGTTGTGTTTGACACATGGAAACTGTAACAATGTATCTTACAAGGTGACGCGATGTAACCTTTGCTCTCACTTGAAATGTGTCCCCACATTAAAGGGGTGGTTTACTGTTTTTTTTCTAGGCTTGATTGTGTTTATGGGGTGCAGTCTAACGTGTTCATGCTTCGTTTTTTTTAAAACGCATTATTTTTCATATAGTTTACCTTTATTCCACACCGCTCTGTCCCTTCTCTGACAAACGCCTCGATTACTTCCTGTTTTTATGAAGCCCCTCCCTCAGAAATACGTGATGGGCTCTGATTGGTTAGCTGGCTCAGTGTGTTGTGATTCACTAAACCGCCGAGCGTGCGTCTAAATGTCCCGCCCCTCAGCTCAGCTGCATGTGTTCCAGTTGTATTGTAAACAATGATTTATAACAATATAGAAACGTCTATATTGCTTATCAATTTGAGCCCGATTGAGACGCAGAGGATATTCGTGAAGAGGATCGCGCAGAACCTGTGCAAGCACGGCTCTTAATGGTATGTTTGTTTGTTTGTCGTCTCATACGTTTAGATACGCTGTTATTATGCTACTTCTTATGTTAGCTTTTAATATATGGTTTTATTCTGATTAAAGCTTTAATACAGTACGGCAACTGCACACGCGTCCATGTATAACGCTTCTCATAACAGTTTGTTGGAGCTGATCTGACGATCTGAATGAGAGAGAGAGAGATGCAGATCAGGCGACGCGAGGAACAGGATTAAGAGGCTGTTTTAGAACATTGATTTTGAAACTTGTGATTGTGAATCCATTAGAATCGTTAGAAGGCGGAATTGATTTTTAGGTGCACCCCTAGTTTTCTCTTCCTCTTCTCTAAAGCAGTGCAGCATGGCCTCGGCCCCTTCTTACATGTTCCCGAGGGCGGGGTTTATCTGGGTCAGTGACGTATTAGACCCGGGAAGTAGTTCGTTGTAGTCCCTTACTAGCCGTTTTTGTAGGCATTAAACTTCCAGAATTTTAAAAGACGATATATCTGTTTGCATTGAACTTTCAGCGCAGCAACTTTGCAGATGTTGTTTATGCTCAAACAGCAACATTACACACTAACTAACGTTAAAAAAGTGAAATTGCAATAAACCACCCCTTTAAGTCCTTGAATTTGAGGGTATTGGACCTGGAAAGTCCTAGAAAGGTCCTTGAATTTGAAGTTAACCAAGGTGTGGGAACCCTGAGTATAACATTTATATGATGTCTATAGTAATGTTAGGCTGGAGAGTGTCGCAGAGTTATACAGTATGTGAGGGCAGAAATGGCAGTAAAGAGTTGAATTCAGGGTCCAAGAGATAAGGAAAAGACCACACTTTGTTGTTTTACAACTTTTATTAAGCATATGTTTAGTAAGATAATAGAGATATGAGGGAAAAAGAGGAGAGAGTTCTTAACAAGAGGTGATGGGCTGGCTGCAGGACGAGGTCTACAGTAGAATCCAGAAGAAGAAAGAAGAGATAACACATGAGGCTACTTTAAGACGTTGAGGGTGTTCCCAGTCTGCGTCATTTGGGGAGTTCACTAGTTTAAATATCCGTGAGGACGAGATTAGATGCCACTACGGGACCTGAAGAGCTTCTCTGGCACCAGAGCCACCTCTGATATTGCCTTGAGTAAAGAACTTTTCAATATTTATACTTTATTTAATACTTGTATGCAGTAGTTCTAGAATACTTGTGCTGCTAGATATACAAATTGTAATAAATAAACTGACTTGTATTTATATAACAAAGTCTGCCTCCCGTGGCATTGATTTACAAGCCAGAACAGACCCCGGAGAAGTCTTTTTCGGTCCTAATTTGTACTAATATTTAGGTCCAATTCGACTTATTTACCTAACCTGAGAATAATAAAAATAAGATGAAGGTGTTTAAACATGCGCTGAAAAACAACATCTATAGAAATTTTGATATTTAGAATTTCTATATAAAGAATAGAATGGAAATGTTCTGTGTATGTTAGAGGTTCTTCTTGGAACTATTGATGGAAATAAAGATCCTGTGTTTTTAACAGTGTGTGTGTGTGTGTGTGCGTGTGTAAAATCAGTGTCATATTTGCATCAACAGGGTCTTAAGGGTTGCTCAAAGTAAACTTGCAATTTTGGAATCTATACCAAACAGGATATGATGTCACGCTCTTGGAATTCCATTTGTTTATTGTTCCAGTTACCACTTCCTTCTCTGCACTTTTTAAGTGAATCTGGGTGCGTCCGAAATTGCATACTTCCCTACTATATAGTATGCGAAAAACTGTATACAAGGCGAGTAGTATGTCCGAATTGATAGTATTCGAAAAACAGTAGGCGAGAAGTACCCGGATGACCTACTGCTTCCGCCCGAATTCTGTAATAGGCAAATGATGGACACTTTGCTATCCCATGAGGCCGTGGGAGAGGCGGCGTCATATTCGAAAAATGACGAAAAGCTGCAACGCAGCTGTCTTCAAGTGTAATGGAAAAATGTTGTTGATGTTCATTGTGGTTAACTTTTTTTAACAATTTCAGAGTTGGTGCCTTATTCTGTGTGTCTCAGGAGTGGCGATACGGGCCGAATCACAACTTCACCTGCATCACTCCACCAAAGCCCCGTGGAGAACTTCTGACACCTAAAATGTCTGGAAATAACAGCTTTTAACTCAAAATATCTTATCACCTTTGCAATGTTCTAAAATTCAGTATAAAATGGCAGCTATGACGACGTAAATTCATACAAAGCTTGTTATTTTTCTAGACGTCTGCCGATATTTGCTCTGCATTAAAACGAATGTGTTTTATTTTCAGATGAAGAATGTGACATACTTTATACCAAATGTCTGCGAGAAGAAAACCCCAGAGTCGATTTCACTGTTTCAAGTGAGATTAATAAGAAATTACTCGAAAGGAGCACATGGAAATGTAAAAAGCATATTTCAAAAAGTCTAAGTGTGGAGCTTGCATCAGCTACTGCTTCAGGAAGCGGCATCATAGGCATGATTGACACGATTGACAGACCCGCAGATGCCAGTGCAGAAGGCACCTATACTCGAGCTGGATCATATGTGGATGGTTTTGAAAACAAACCAGGAAGGAGGATTCCCAAAGCTGGAGTCTATGCGGAAGCAGGAGTCGGACGAGCCAGTGCTGAATACAGTGTATTTAGGGTAGAAGCCAAAGGTCCAAACGCCTCGGCTGGTGCTGAAGCCACTGCGGCTAGACTCGGGGCCGGAGCAATGGCTCAGGCTGAAATTGTCAGTGTGTCAGCTAGTGCTGGTCCAGTTGATGTGAAATTAGGACTTGGAGTCGACACAGGTGGATATATTGGTTTGGGTGGGGTGGAGGCCAAAATACTGGGATTTGGATTCTCAATCTGGGTTCAGAATTGTCATTTTCATTCTAGTCACACAGGTATCAATAACCTTTGAATATTTACGTGTAACATTTTACTATGTCTAAATTTATCCTAAAAATCAATTTATAACATGACTGTTATAGTTGCATATCACTTTTTATCATTCATATATATCTCTAATGTATACAATTATCACATTGTAAGACTATTTTTCTATATTCCTGTCCCCATTTAGGAACATGAACCTTGTTATCTGTCAAAATGTCAACTATTAAACTCAGACTTGTTTGTCTAATTTGGTCATATATCTTATAATATTACGATTCTCTAATTACTGCTATTCTTTAATTCGAGGTGGTTTGTCAACCTCTTTATTATTACAATATGCTTATTGCTGTGGTTTTTTTGTTTTGTTTTGGTTTTTTTAAAGTGGCCTGGCTGGTGCTGGTCAGACGAAGACCGAGCATTGAAACATACTCAACTAAGATTATTCAATAAACTCAGCTCATTTTTATCATCATTACTTTATGTCCTGTTTCTGCTCTTCTCTGGCTTTTTTCAGTCAACTTCTTGGCTGATAGAAGACTGTTAATACAGTGTTGGGTTCCAGACAGACTTGCTGTTAACAAGTTGTTTGAACGGATATTTTCTGACAGAATCTGATTTAGAGATTTGGGCCTGTATTCACAAAACATTTTATAATTTTATCTTACCACTAAGAGTTCTCCTAAATAGCAGTAAAACCTTTTAGATAAGAGTTTCCTCTTAAAACCTATTCACAAAGCTGCTGAGACAAACTCTTACTAAGGAATAGAGAGAAGTCTTAAGCTAAGAGTAAGGGGGCGGGGTTGACCTCGTTGCTATGGGTGATGTCAGCATGCTTACTAACTATGCATGAAGTGATTGGCTGATAGTCTCTGTCAGTGATTTATTACTAGAAATAGGTTGGAGAAAAAAAAGTTTTAAAAATAAAAATGTTGCCACATTCAAATAAAGATTTTTAAAATGCAAGTGTCATATGTTCAGCTAATTGTCAGGCTCTTACAGGTATGCTTCTCGTAAACATTTAGTGAATATGCATATAAACAGCCTTTTAATTAACAGAGTAGAATAATCATGGATGATAGTAAGACGTGCAAACATAAAAGAAAACCAAGCTGGACACAAGAACACCTGTTACTTCTTGCCCAACTGGTTAATGAAGTAAGTACATTTTATTTATAGAGCACATTTAAATCCAGCTTACACTGACCAAAGTGCTGTACAAAACAATCATAAAATACAATAAAATACAAAATAAAAATAAAAAAAATAAATGAAAACAATATAATCAAAGGAAAATTTGGAGTTGGCATAACCTCCAAAACCAAAGGCAATACCCTTTTAAAAGTTCATTATTGTCAAATGTTTCTAAAATGTTTAAGTTCCGAGGCAGATTGCCGCCAACAGCCATTTTAGGATAGTTTGTGGCTTGGTCTTAGACTTAAGAGTCCTCTTCACTACTCCCAATGTTTCACAGATTTAGGAGATAGTTTTAGTGAGTATTTATTTTGTGAAATACTCTTAGAGCAAAAATTTAGGACTGATACGCCCACTATTTTTAAGATTTTCTAAATCGGCGAGTTATGAGCTACTTTTAGCATTAAGATGTTTTGTGAATACGGCCCTGATCTAACAAATGATCCTTCAGAAATCATTATATAATATTCTGATTTGCTGCTCAAGAAACATTTCTGATTATTATTAATAAATATGTTAAGGATCTCGTCTGACTGATGTTTATCATGTTCATATGATGTTTACTACTGTGAATATGATAAGTAACTTTTTAATATGCTGGGGAAATTCCCGACATTAAACAAATAACCATTTACATGCATTGGGCGTTTGTGTTGTAAAAATGTACAGGGATACTTCAGATTGTAAAATACGGA
This sequence comes from Onychostoma macrolepis, assembly GCF_012432095.1. Classification (NCBI taxonomy): domain Eukaryota; kingdom Metazoa; phylum Chordata; class Actinopteri; order Cypriniformes; family Cyprinidae; genus Onychostoma; species Onychostoma macrolepis. The sequence goes on along the minus strand of NC_081165.1, from coordinate 26,560,408 downwards.
CTCATTAGGAAATGTTTCTCATTAAAATTGTGCAATTTCCTATTTATTCAATATGTATGAGAATTAGGGATGTGCCTGAAGCCAAATACCTTATTCGGACAGGCACGGATAATGGCTTCAAAACGAATAACGGATTTATCCGAATAACATAAAAAATATTCGGCAGACACAATCACATGTTTGCTGGAACAGAAGTATAGTGAGGTCTGCGGTTGTTAAGATTTGTGCAATAATAATGGCTAGTACTGCTTTGATATGTACGGTACGGAGCCCGGGAAGTCACCTGTAGGAGAAAAAAAAAACAATCCGTGCCGACGGTTTTGGAATCCGTTCCCTCAGTTTATAAACCGTACTCACGAATTCTTAAACTGTTCCCTCGGTTTAACAAATCGTGCCCACGGATTAATAAACCGTACTCACGAATTTCCAATCCGTGCGCTCAGATTTTGTAAACCGTACCCTCGGTTTTTGAATCCGTACCCACAGATTCATAATCCGCGCGCACGCTTTCGCAATCCGTTCCCACGGGTTTGTAAACTGTACTCACGGATTCATGCAGCAAGCTCCTAGGTAGCCTACGTGTTAACGAATCATACTGTATATTGTTTTATTGCATATTATTCTGTGGAATAGGCCTGCAGCAAATTGTAACGGACACGAGTTGGAATACAACGATTTAATAAGAAAGATGTGCGTCAAAATCTTGTATTTATTATGTCTATGGCCAGACCCCTCTCATCATCATGAGCACCCTATAGGTCGTTTGTGCAAGCCCTTATTGCGACCTATATTTACGTTTTAAAGCCCTCTAGCACGCGTAAAAATAATGACAGTCTCGTGTTGCGTCTGTCGTCATGAAATGACGTATGACTGTCATTACCAATCAAAATGCGTGTTTATTTAAATGCAATATGTGGACTTTTTACACCGATCTCACAGTATTCGTACATATTTTACTAGGTGGCTAATTCGTACAAATGACCACACCTAACCCTAACCCTACCCCTAAACCTACCCCTTACAGGAATCATGCAAAATCATGATTTTTAGTGCACATTTTATGAGCGCGTGCGTTCTCTGGGATCGAACCCATGATCGCATGATCACGTAATTACATATCGTCGTATAACGCAATGCTCTACCAAAAGAATACAAAACATTAATATGAAAATGTCCTGTTGCTGATAGGGGCGCAATTGTAGTATACGCTCTGATGGGTCGTATTTCAGGGATTTGGACAAACGACCTATACGGGCGTATTGGTTGGAGGACAGGTTAATATTACACACATATTACTTTGATCTGTGGCTGATAAGAGAATAGGCTACTTCCCAACTCTAACACTGAAACAAGAATTATCTGTAACGCTGCTTTGAAATAATATTTATTGTGAAAACTTCTATACAAATAATTTATTGTTTTTTTTGTCAGGACTGTCATTCCCAGTTTATAACTGATATGTGTTCACAGAACTTTACATTCTGCATCAGTCCCTTTCTATTTATATAATACACTGAAAACAACAACAACAACAACAAAAATGTAGGCCCTATGCAGTGTTCTTTTGTGCAAACATTCTATAAGGAAGCAGCTGTGTATCATGTCTTTCCATGAATTAGCAAAAGATATGCAGGTGGTTTGGGCCATTCAATCTGAAGAAGATCAATCATAACTAGCCATGAGAGAAATTAAGCTTCACGAAGTTTCAAATAAAGTGAAAGTGAAGTGACATACTCGGAATTTGTGCTCTGCAAATAACCCATCCAAGTACACACACACACACACACACACACACACGTGAACACACACCCAGAGCAGTGGGCAGCCATTCATGCTGCAGCGCCCGGGGAGCAGTTGGGGGTTCGGCGCCTTGCTCAAGGGCACCTCAGCCGTGGTTTTGAGGGTGGAGAGAGCGCTGGACATTCACATTAGTAAACCAATTACTGACACAAAGCTATGAAAATTACTTCCATGTATTTTTATTTATTCATCGTCAGGCCCTCCAAGATGTAATATAGTTTGTTTCTTCATTGGAACAAATCTGGAGAAATTTTCGCAGTATCCAGTGTAGAAAATCACTTATTAAATCACTTACATGTTTTATTGTCTTTTGTCACATCACCTCGCTCGTGCCCATTGTAGACACTGTGTTAAGAACACTTTAAATATGTAAAGGACATTTTTCCACTATAAGGAATAGAATGCAAAAGGCTCTTCATGGAACCATAGATGCAAATAAAGAACCTTCATTTTGCGTGTGTTGGATTTTTTGTCAGTTTGCATCAACAGGGTCTTAAGGGACGATCAAACTAGACTTCTATCAATGGCTTGATCAATGGCTTAAACACAAGCGCTTTCAATTGCTTAAAACAGTACCTAGTATCTATTTTCATGCTAGTACTTATTTTTAAGTACTGCTGACATCTAGTGGTGAATTAATGAGGCAACAATGCTAATGAACTAACAATTCAAAATCTGCTAAGGGGTAATTAAATGTAACAAATCAAGTAAAAATGTATCATCCTTTATTGGAAAATTAAATAACATTTTTGCAAACATTAAACAGACAGACAAATGCCATGCGAAAGGTCACAACCTTCCCATCGCCCCAGCGCAAATTCGCTAACCTTGGTGCCCGCAGGGACCACTGAGTACATCGCTGCTGCAGATAGCCAAGCCGCTGTTCCTTTCCCCACAGAAGGCAGAAGGGATTTCGACCTTCAATGAAAGATAGCTTCAAGTCTTTCCTATTTGTTGTTACAGCTTGGCAGTAACGAAGGGGAAGCGAGCCTTCCAAAGAAGGGCGCTACGGAGGCCACATCCTGCCCGAAGGGAGGTAACATGTGGAGACACTGATATGGACTGACCCAGGCCTGGGGTAGTACTACATACGACTGGACCCTGGGGCAGATCCTACCTAGGGGTAGAGAGGAGAGCTGCCAGCAGGGCCTGACAGAGGGCTCTGTCAAAGGGAAGACACGGGTTTACCGTGAGGGAGACCTTACCGTAGTAGAATATACATATAGGATTACCCGAAGGGAATCAAGCCATACGGACACCTAGCCCAGTACAGGGGCTGACCGGAGACCCGGGCGAGCTAACACAAGTACTGGGCCTGGTGTCAGACTGCTCCGCCCAGTCTGACTGCCGGGGGTGCTGGAGGAACTCCACCAGGGTTCGCCGTCCGGGGAACTGAACTGGAGGAGGAAAACGGCGCTCGTATCCCCAGGTGAGGGGGAATGGCGCAGCAAGCGTGACACCGACCAGCTCTTCCCGCCACTTACCTGTTACCCAACACACGGGAAGAAACTGGCTCGACGTGGAGATTGTAATATCTCGTGAAGGTGTTCAGTGTCGCCCAGCCCGCAGCTCTACAGATGTCTGCCAGAGAGGCGCCGTGCGCCAACGCATAAGAGGAGGCAACACTCCGTGTGGAGTGAGCCCTCACCCCTAGGGGGCACGGCTCGCCTTGGGATTGGTACGCCAAGGCGATGGCATCCACTATCCAGTGGGCCAACCTCTGCTTGGAGACAGCCTTCCCTTTCTGCTGACCTCCGTGGCAGACAAAGAGCTGCTCAGAGCTTCTAAAGCTCTGGGTGCGGTCCACGTATATGCGCAACAATCTTACCGGACACAGCAACACCAAGGCTGGATCTGCCTCCTCCGAGGACAGCGCTTGCATGTTCACCACCTGATCGCGGAGGGCCTCGTGGTCAACTGAGCTCAGCTCAACTGAGTCCAGCTTCTCAAAGGGACCCCTCTGAAGCCCAGCCAGGACAATAGAGAGATCCCAGGAGGGCAGCAGGGGTGGTCTAGGAGGATGTAACCTTCTAGCACCCCTCAGGAACCTAACGATGAGATCGTGCTTTCCCAGGGACCGGCCGTCCACTGCATAGCGATGTGCTGTGACAGCAGCAACATACACTTTCAAGGTGGAGGGTGACAGCCTATGCTCCAACCTTCTTGCAGGAAAAAAAGCACTACTCCAATCGTGCATCTTCGGGGGTCTTCTCAGAGAGAAGAACACCAGTTCACGAACAGACTCCATTCAGCGCATAGGCCTGCCTCGAAGAGGGAGCTCTAGCCTGAGTGATCGTGTTAACCACCGCTGGTGACAGATCAGCTAAGTCTGCCGCACCCTGTCCAGGAGCCACACATGGAGGTCCCAGAGATATGGACGCGGGTGCCAAATGGTGCCGGGCCCCTGAGAAAGGAGGTCCTTCCTCAGAGGAATGCACCAGGGAAGAGCTGTCGCAAGGAGTATGAGTTCGGGAAACCAGGTCCGGGTAGGCCAGTACGGCGCTACCAGCAGGACCTGCTCCTCGTCCTCCTGTGGCGGAGCGGTGCATCACGCCGGGGCAAGATGTGCTACTTACCTGTTACCCAAGTGGCGTCGGTCTGCTTCTGTACTGCCGAGAACTGCTGGGCACAGTCCTCGACAGTGTCGCCGAACAGTCCAGCCTGGGAAACGAGAGCGGCAAACAGTGCACTGTTGACATCGCTCTTCTCAACAAGGCTGAGCCATAGATGGCCCTCTTGGCATGCAGAGCAGAGGCAGCTTGGCCCGCAGCACTGTAAGCTTTGGCCGCGAGCGGCCGTCAGCCTACAGGCTTTGCACGGGAGACGAGACGATTCCTCCAAGTGGCAGCGTTTTGCGGGCACAAGTGCACTGCAAACGCACTCTCCACCTGGGAAATGTCGACGTACCCCCTAGCTGCCCCGCCATCAAGGGTAGCGAGGATGGGGGAGGCAGATGAGCCGCTTCTGGCCGTAAAAAGGGGCCATCCACGACTTCGTCAGCTCCTCATGCACTTCTGGGAAGAAAGGAACCGGGGCAGGGTGTGGTCGCGAGCCACGGCCCGAGCCGAGGAACCAATCATCTCGCCGCGAGGGCTCAGGACTAGGAGGTGTGCACACCTCCAGCCCGATGCTCGTGGCGGCCCGGGAAAGCACGGCCGTCAACTCTGGGTCCGATTCGGCGGCGGGAGGAGGCAGCCCCGCCGATTCTTCATCCTCAGAGGACGATTGCCCATCCCCCGATGCTGCGATCGACATCTGAGCCTCTATAGGCGCACCGAATTAAACGCTGGGCACGCTGTGAGACGGCACAGCAGAATCACCGGGGAGCCGCACAGAACAGCTGCTGCGGGAGGAGTGAGATGTCTGTAGGGTCTGGCCCAGGCGGAAAGGCTCTCACTGTAACCCTCAGATCGCCCAGAGTACTAGCCGATGGTTCTCTGCTCGTGGCAGAGAAGCCAGCGCGGGTAGTAAGAGAGGGAGCCCCTCCCATCCCCGTGAGGAGAGAAAGGTGCGATCGCAGCGCTGCCATGGTTACACGCTCAGAGCGAACGCATAAACCATCCACGAACGCAGCTTCAGTGCGCTGGATGCCCAGACACTGAAGACAACGATCATGTCGTGGACGGAGGATAGGAAACGACCGGAACCAAGAGGACACAGCCGGAACGGTGTCTTTAAAAAGACACAAACCGACCGTGATTTGCTCTTTTAGGAAATCTGCTCTTTTTAGTTGAAGTGCCCAGGGGAATCGCTGCAGACAGGGACACCGCTGTTTGCACCATAACGCCAACCAGAACAGCTTCCAGACAGATGATGAATGACTCTTTGTGGAGATCAACACGTTCATCCACTCGGCTCCGAAGCAAAAATCTAATGAATGGATGCACCTGCCGCCTATTTATACCCGTGTGCACGGGGAGTGGCGCAGATATGCAAAATCCACTAGCCAATATTCATTGGCGTTTTCTCTTAAGTCAGAGATAATTGGGGCTCCCAAGTAAATCCCCTATGCCGTCACGACATAACTCGTAGTGACCGACAGATAGGGAACTACTATGTAACAAGTACTAGTATCTTGAAGGCACTATAGCACCTGAAGAATAAGCACAAGTAGCCAATGAATAAGTACTAGTACCTGATGGAATAGCCTACTAGTATTCTAGTAGTAATTAAGTAGTATGCTAGTAGCATGAAAATATACTAGTACATTTTAAGGATTAAATGTTAAAACAGCTTGCCATAAACGCACTGCAGGCCTTTTCCCTTTTCTGTTTCACTTTCAGTTGATGCCCTAGTCTGCATAGATAGGGAGTATCAGGACTGACCAGACACAGATCCATTTCCCAACATCTTTATGAGTCATGAATCTGAAATAGTATATGTTTGTAACCTCCAAGTGATGTGAAGCTAGAGGATATAAAGGGAAAAAATAACCCAACATAATGACCCACCAGGCTCAACGCAGCGTTTTTTAGAGTGCAGTCTAATGGTGCAGTAATGCTGTTTGTGTCACTGAGCCTGAAACCTCTGACTGTATTCAGAGTCCGCAGATAGATCTGGAAACTCTTCATCTTCATCTTCCAGTCTAACATTAGTTACAATGAACAAGTTTAAATTCAGCACTTCTGCACCTGCTGGCAGATGTTGTGACTACATCATTTTACATGCAATCTTTTTTCATTGACTGAAATTCAGAAGTAGTGTATTCTGATCAAATAAATTGGCAAGCAACACATAAAAGCAAATATAATCATTCGATTATATAGTATATATTTCACCACAATCACCAACGTTCTAAAAAGCATAATATTGACTACAGTAGGCTATATGGCTATGAGCTCCATCATTACAAGTAATTAGACCATTTATCAACAAGTGTGTGACTTGCTTTTATTTTTCCAGTAAAATCAGTGTCATCTTTGCATCAACGATCATCTCGCTTTTACTTTCAGTTCGTCTCTGCTATATAAGACGCAGCACTACTGACCGAGACACAGCTCCACCCGCGACTCCATCAAACACCTCCTGAGAATCACAAACTACTGACACCCACAAATGTCTGACAAAAACCTACAGTTAACCTCCCGTGGACATGACGATAATGGTAAGTGCATTTTAAAAGTCTACATTTACAAACATTTAAAAAATACATTTTAGTGTTATTTGTTATTTATGTATTCTATTTGTGTAGACTTTTTTTTCTAAATGTTTCATTTTCTAACTGACTGACTGGGGGGACCCTTGTTGGGGGCATGTTTTGTATTTTTAAATATCACAAGAATTATCACATTATCATATTATCACAAGAATATTATTAGGGCTGTTAAAAAATAACACGTTAATGTCTGCGATTAATAAATTTGTTCAAAATATTTAGCCTAATGTAGTTAATGCAGCATCCGTTTTTTCCTGGTATCCTTTGGCTAGAGAGAGAGAAAGAGAGAGAGAGAGAGAGAGAGAATGACAGAGGAATGAATGCCCGCACAGCATATTAATAAGCTAAATTATTAAGTTAAAAATGGCTTTCAATTAATGTTGGATGACTATAATTACTCATTATTCATTCACAGAAATTGAAAAAAACTAAATCTATTTAATAGAGACATCTGTAACAGCATTGGTATCAGTGAAACTTCATTTATATAAGAAATCAAAATTGACACTAATTAATTTATTAGCGCACATTGTCTTGAGGTCAACACTCAAGTTAATCCACAGAAAAAAAAATTTGGTTTTGGTAATCTTTAATCAAAATCTGAAAATGTGTTCCAGCTCCTGAATGGCATTCCTTCTCTGATGACGTCAGTTTGATGGCTTGGGCAGAAAATCCTACAATATAAAAATATATCCCAAACTTTATTATGTGTTTAATCACAGTTAATTACAAAAAAAAAAAAGAGGGACTAATTAGTTCTTTTAAATCGATTGACAGCACTATCATGCATATTATTACTAATATTTTATGAAGACGCAGATGTTTTCTTTCTTTTAGGCCTTTTGAACAATTAGAGCTACGTTGTGTAGAAGACTGTGTTAGGCAAACTAAAACTCAGAATAAATCACAACAAATAAAGAAATTACAGTTTGCAAGGTTGAGTAAAACTAACTGGTCACATAAACAATGTTCTAATGTTTAGTGTAAAATGGTATAAATTCATATAAAGTGTGTTGTTTTTCAGGTCATGATAATATAGTCGATACACCAGACATATCTGACACGTATGACAGACCAGCAAGTGCCCATACAGCAGGCACCTATGCTCGAGCTGGATCATATGATGAAGCAGGAAAGAAGATTCCCAAAAATGGAGTTTATGCAGCAGCAGGAGTTGGACGAGCTCGTGCTGAATACAGTGTATTTGAGGCAGAAGCCAAAGGTCCAAACGCCTCGGCTGGTGCTAAAGCCAGTACAGTTGGAGCAGGAGCAATGGCTCGAGCTGAAATCGCCAGTGCTTCAGCTAAAGCCGGTCCAGTTGGTGTGAAAGTGGGACTTGGATTTGACACGGGTTTAACTGCTGGTCTGGACGGGGTGGAGGCCAAAGTCCTGGGAACCGGATTCACAATTGGTAAAAAAACGAGTGTATCTGTTCTAGGCAATGAAGCGTCATGTTCAGTCATGTAATCAGACAGGTAATAATCACCTTTAAATAAATTTATATATAACATTTTACTACCAAACCATTAAGTCAATTGCATAATTAGTATCGTACTAATTTTGCAAAGTATAAGTACACAAAATTTAACTTTAACAATATGAAAACAATGTTTTATTTTAGATTGTATAATTCTACAATTGTTGAGATGTTTATTTCATTTAAGAAGTAATATTTGTATTTGGTTATGCAGGTATGTTTTATTAGATTATGTGAAACTCCAGTTTGGATCCAACCTTTGCAAAGATTTCAGGCAACGCCAACAATTGCGAAGACTTCAGATGATGCCAACTTTGGATCAACATACAAAACTGTCAAATATTATTCTTATATTGCAATCATTATGAGCATGAGTAATTGCTGCCTAACATATTTGTTGTGTCTTCTTAACTGAATGCATGATGTTAACTAAACTGGAGGCTGATAACTTCCTACAGTACCTGTAACACTGAAACAAGAATTATCTGTAAAGCTGCTTTGAATATGTATTGTGAAAAGTGCTATACAATAAACCTGAATCGAATATTTATTGCTTTTCTCTGCAGCACTGTCATTCCCAGTGTAACTGTTATAATGTGTTCAGAGGACTTTCTGTAGACCTTTAATATCTACATCAGTCCTTTTCCATTTATACAGTTTACACTAAAAAATAAATTCTATAAGAAAGAAGCTGTGTTTGTCTTTCTATGAATTTACAAAAGATATACACAAGTTGGTTCAGGCGATTTAATCTGAAGGAGGTCATTCATAACTACTGATGGAGAAATTAAGCTTTTCAAATCTTAAAATCAAATGAACCAATTGCTTGTAATGTCATAATGCGTTGGAAATTACTTCCATGTATTTTCATGTAAAGCAATCAACAATATTCTGAAATACACAGATCTAAACTTATTTCCTTGAATGTCAATTTGACACATTTGGCCTGTTCGTCTAATCTTTTTCCTTTCATGTCTTCAGTTGTTGTTCTAATTAGGTAATCAATACTGAATTAAGTACTAGTATCCAGTGCCTTTGTGGGGCCCTGGGCTAACGCAGCTTAAACAATATTACATCTTAAATATAATCTTACAAATCTGCAACAGCCCAGCAGATAAATTTAAATATCACTCACCACTAAGGGCTTCTTCCTGCTCTTTTTATAATGCGCTAGAAGTTACAGACATTTTAAAAATGTAGCCTATAATTTTGTTTCTCTGTTAAACAACATTAATAGCTTAGTGAAAGACATCTTCCCTTGTGTATTTGTAGCCTATTTGAATTTATTAAACACCAAAACACAACAGCAGTTGACCATAGTGCTGTACAAATAAAATAAAATACAGTAAAAAGAATAACATCAGTAAACGCAAAAGATAATTTAACATACAAATTTTAAAAAGCCAAGATAAGAAAATAAGATTTCAATTTAGTTTTAAATTCATGAAAGCATGAAAATATAGTTCATTTTAAGGATTAAATGTTAAATCAGCTTGCCATAAACACACTGCAGGTCTTTTCCCTTTTCTGTTTCACTTTCAGTCGATGCCCTAGTCTGCATAGATAGGGAGTGGCAGTAGAGAACAGACACAGCTCTTTGTTTGAAAACCCTTGAGTGAGATAATAATCAGTAATATAGGCTATCAAGAGTCACTCAGGGTGTACCAATCCATTTCCCAACATCTTTATCAGTCATGAATCTGAAACAGTCTCCTCCAGTTTCACATCACTTAGTCTAATGGTGCTGTAATGCGGTCTACCTCGCTGTTTCACCACAATCACTAATGCTCTAAAAAGCATAACATTGACCACAGTAGGCTATAGGCTATATTGAGCTTGATCATTAGAAGTAATTAGACAATATTATTTGATCAACAAGTGTGTGTGAGTTGTATTTTTATTTATTTATTTTTTCAGTGAAATCAGTGTCATCTTTGCATCAATGGTCTTAAGGGACGGTAAAAATAGATTTGTATTTTTCGGACACTTCTGTTCAGGGCTTCTGTTTAAATGAATAACAAATGATAAAAATAACAGTTTATGTAATACAAGCCACGGTGTATGTGTTCTGTGTATTGTTATCACTTCCGTTTGTTCATTTCTTTAAGTGAAAACAGGCTCCATAGCGGATTCAAGTGAGCAAGGACGGCTGTTCATTTAAACTCATTGTCTTCTTGCTTTTCTCTTTCACTTCGTGTCCTGCTATATAAAGAGCAGCGGTACTGACCGAGACACAGCTCCACCCGCGACACCCTCCATCAAACACCTACTGAGATTTATAAACTACTGACACCCAAAAATGTCTGACAAAAACCCACATTTAACCTACCATGGTCAATATGATAATGGTAAGTGCATTTTAATAGTCTATATTTACTAACATTGAAAAAAATGCATTTTAGTATTTTGTTATTTATGTATTCTATTTGTGTATTGTTTTCTAAATGTTTCATTTTCTAACTGATTTTTAAATATATATAATCATAAAAAAGGACTTTTGAATTTTAACAATGTTAACACTTTATTTCGATAGTCCACTTTATCAACTACATGTCAACAAGCAGTCATTAGAGTATTAGACTGTCTGATTAATATCTTCTAACAATTTATTTTGATGGCTCCACAACATACAACATACTGACTATGAGAAACTTTGCAAGTATGTCAACTTATTCTACTAACCTTAAACCTACCCTACTGAGAGTTAGTAGACATGTAAGTTGCAAATTAATGAGAATTAGTTGACATGTAGTTGACATGTAGTTACAAAGTTACTTAGTAGAATGTCTAAAGTGGACTATCGAAATAAAGTGTAACCAAAATATAACTTTTGTAACAATATACACTACCATTTAAGCTTGCGGTTATTTTATTTATTTATTTATTTTTTAAGAAATTAGTTTTTATTCAGCAAGGATTTGTTAAATTGATAGGAACAGTGATAGTAAAGTTCGATATTGTTAGAAAACATCTCTATTTTGAATAAATGCTGTTCTTTTTAACTTTTTGTTTATCAATGAACCCCAAAAAAGTATCACAGGTTCCAAAATAAATAAATAAAATAAAAAGCAAAAAATAAATAAATAAAATAAAATAAAAGCAGCACAACTGTTTCCATAATTGATAATAAATCAGCATATTAGAATGATTTCTAAAGGATCATATGACACTGAAGACTGGAGTAATGATGCTGAAAATTCAGCTTTGAATCACAGAAATAAATCATATTTTAAAGTATATTAAAAAAAGAAAAACATTCTTTTAAATTGTAATATTTCACAATAATACACTTTCATAATGCAGCATGATTATCAAAATTGGTAATAAAGTCCTTTCACGTCACCATGTAGCCAGCCTACACTTCACATGATAGGCCTGTAGGTGGCACTTGGGCTTCATTAACTACACTCTCAGAAATAAAGGTACAAAAGCTGGCACTGGGGCGGTACCTTTTCAAAAGGTACATTTTTGTACCTATTAGGTTCAAATATGTACTAATATGTACCTTTAAGGTACCAAAATGGAACTTTTAGGTACAAACATGTACCTTTTGAAAAGGTACTGCCCCAGTGAGTGTCCCATTTTGAGCTTTTGTACCTTTATTTCTGAGAGTGTATGAGAGTTTCATGAAATCCCTGCTAAAAACAAAACAAAACAAAACAATAGAAGCCCAATAGAAACCATCACAGAAATTCCAATGGTTTCCATTAAAATACCATAATAAACTATTAGCTTTTTCCAGTAAAACCATTACAAAATTCCTTTTTGTAGTGTGTTTTGGGCATTTTTCCAACAGGATTTAACATCCCACCAACAGAATCCATCACATACCAGTAGACACCATTATAGTTTCCATTAAAACCAATACAATTCCCATTATAACCATTAAATCCATTACATTTTCTATTGTGTTTTGGGGAGGGTTCTATTGTTTTTTTTTTCAGCAGGGATAGTAAACGGTGTAGAATATCATACATAAATATAAGTGAATTGAATAACCTACAGATTACCATTACAGCGATGTAATTTGATTTATAAAATGAGACAAACCGCAGGTCCAGATCCACAAATAAGCTTGTCTGTCCCATGTCATTTTCTACCGATTAATGAATAAGAACTGATAATGACCGCTCCACTTCACATTATTGTACAATGAAATTTGAACTTGAGCCAGATCATGATTATTTGGTGTATTATACATGACAAACGGGCGGATTCAAGTGATCAAGGACATAGGATGTTCATTTAAATGCATTGCAGATCTTCGTGCTTGTCTCTTTCACTTTCAGTTCGTCCTGCTAAATAAGGAGCAGCTCTACTGACCGAGACACAGATCCACCCGCGACCCTCCATCAAACACCTGCTGAGAATTACAAACTACTGACACCCAAAAATGTCTGAAAAAACTACATTTAACCTACCATGGACATAACGATAATGGTAAGTGCATTTTAATAGTCTATATTTACTAACATTTAAGACATTTTACATTTTCTAACTGGGGACATCTTTTGTATTCATGGATTTATGTTGTTTCTATATTCATTTAGAGTTTCTGTAACAAAGCCAACGAGACGTGAGACATGCGGATCCATGTGCGAGCTGAGATGTGAAGTGACTCTGGATGATCAGCTGAGACGTGACAGCTGAGACGGCCCAGTTGATGTGAAATTAGGACTTGGAGTCGACACGGGTGGATATATTGGTTTGGGTGGGTTGGAGGCCAAAATACTGGGATTTGGATTCTCAATTGGTCCAAAAACCAGTATATCTCTTCTGGGTTCAGAATTGTCACTTTCACTCTAGTCACACAGGTATCAATAACCTTTGAATATTTACATGTAACATGTTACTATGTCTAAATTTATCCTAAAAATCCATTTACTGTCTCAGTTTTGACTGCTCTCATTAGGAGTCGTCACAGCGGATCGTCTGGACATCTATTTGTCGCAGGTTTTCATGTCACAACCTAAAACTGACATCCTGAAAACCATCAACTACTACTAATATTTAACCCACTTAATGAATCATTCAAATTGTTCTCTATATTTAAACATGACTGTTATAGTTGCATATCACTTTTTATAATTCATATATATCTCCAATGTATACAATTATCACATTGTAAGACTATTTTTCTATATTCCTGTCCCCATTTAGGAACATGTACCTTGTTATCTGTCAAAATGTCAACTATTAAACTCAGACTTGTTTGTCTAATTTGGTCATATATCTTATAATATTAATATTCTCTAATTACTGCTATTCTTTCATTCGAGCTGGTTTGTCAACCTCTTTATTATTACAATATGCTTATTGCTGTGTTTTTGTTTTTGTTTTGTTTTGTTTTTTTAAAAGTGGCCTGGCTGGTGAATAATAGTAAGGTCAAGAACTTGTAAGAACTTTGTGCTGGTCAGACGAAGACCGAGCATTGAAACATACACAACTAAGATTATTCAATAAACTCAGCTCATTTTTATCATCATTACTTTATGTCCTGTTTCTGCTCTTCTCTGGTTTTTTTCAGTCAGCTTCTTAGCTGATAGAAGACTGTTAATACAGTGTTGGGTTCCAGACAAAACTTGCTCTTAACAAGTTGTTTGAATACCAGACAAAACGGATATTTTCTGACAGGATCTGATTTAGAGATCTGGGCCCATATTCACAAAACATTTTATCTTACCACTAAGAGTTCTCCTAAATAGCAGTAAAAGTTTTAGATAAGAGTTTCCTCTTAAAACCTATTCACAAAGCTGCTGAGACAAACTCTTACTAAGGAATAGAGAGAAGTCTTAAGCTAAGAGTAAGGGGGCAGGGTTGACCTCGTTGCTATGGGTGATGTCAGCATGCTTACTAACTATGCATGAAGTGATTGGCTGATAGTCTCTGATTTATTACTAGAAATAGGTTGGAGAAAAAAATTTTAAAATAAAAATGTTGCCACATTCAAATAAAGATTTTTAAAATGCAAGTGTCATATGTTCAGCTAATTGTCAGGCTCTTACAGGTATGCTTCTCGTAAACAATTAGTGAATATGCATATAAACAGCCTTTTAATTAACAGAGTAGAATAATCATGGATGATAGTAAGACGTGCAAACATAAAAGAAAACCAAGCTGGACACAAGAACACCTGTTACTTCTTGCCCAACTGGTTAATGAAGTAAATTTTATTTATAGAGCACATTTAAATCCAGCTTACACTGACCAAAGTGCTGTACAAAACAATCATAAAATACAATAAAATACAAAATAAAACAGAATTTTAATTTAAAAAAAAATAAATGAAAACAATATAATCAAAGGAAAATTTGGAGTTGGGATAACCTCCAAAACCAAAGGCGATACCCTTTTAAAAGTTCATTATTGTCAAATGTTTCTAAAATGTTTAAGTTCCGAGGCAGATTGCCGCCAACAGCCATTTTAGGATAGTTTGTGGCTTGGTCTTAGACTTAAGAGTCCTCTTCACTACTCCCAATGTTTCACAGATTTAGGAGATAGTTTTAGTGAGTATTTATTTTGTGAAATACTCTTAGAGCAAAAATTTAGGAGTCCTAAATTTAGGACTGATACGCCCACTATTTTTAAGATTTTCTCCTAAATCGTTGAGTTATGAGCTACTTTTAACCTTAAGATGTTTTGTGAATTTGGTCAAGATGTTTTGCCCTGATCTAACAAAACGCTATCCAAAAATTGTCACAATACATTATATACAGTATATACATAAGTCTCTTATGCTCACCAAGGCTAAATTTATTTGATCAAAAATACAGTAATATTAAACATTACAGTACTGTTAAACAGTTAAATTAATTTCTAAATATGTGATTTTTTTTCTGTTTTCCATGTGAATATATTGTATTGTAAAATGTAATTTATTTCTGTGATCAAAGCTGAATTTTCAGCATCATTAGTCCAGTTTTCAGTGTCACATGATCCTTCAGAAATCATTATATAATATTCTGATTTGCTTCTCAAGAAACATTTCTGATTATTATTAATTTATTAATACATATGTTAAGGATCTCGTCTGTCTGATGTTTATCATGTTCATATGATGTTTACTACTGTGAATATGATAAGTAACTTTTTTAATATGCTGGGGAAATTCCCGACATTAAACAAACAACCATTTACATGCATTGGGCGTTTGTGTTGTAAAAATGTACAGGGATACTTCAGATTGTAAAATACAGACTCATTAGGAATGTTTTCTCATTAAAATTGTGCAATTTCTTATTTATTCAATATGTATGGGAATACTAGGGAATACCAATATGGCGGCGCGGTGGCTTCACTTTCATGACGTCATGAGCAATCCAGTTCTCTACTAGCCTATAGATCAGTGGTTGAACTCATCATGTGATCCAGCCAGCGAGGTCACATTAGCCAATAGGATCGCACACGTGTGGCACCATTAGACATCAGAGGAAGCATCTCAAACAGTTGACAAGACATATGAAATCCTTCATTCAGTAACAAGAATAACAAATCAGGGAGACCAGGGTACATTTTTGTGGGTGCATGTAGATGAAGGAGTGAAGGGGAATGAGCGTGTGGATGAGGCAGCAAAGAAAGCTTTAAAGAAGGAAAATGTAGAAATGCAAATCAGTAAAGCAGAGGTGAAACATATAATCTGGAGGAAATATTCAACCAATTGTGGCAAGAAAGGGGCTAGAGAGGGGAAAGAGAGACTTCAATATCATATTCAAAAGAGTATCAGAGTAACTAGGGTAGGTAGTGGAAACAGAAGAGAGGAATTGTGTTGACAAGGTTAATACTGGAGCACTGTGCACTAAATAAAAAATGCTAACTTTAGCCTGATAGCACTGAAAGCGAACGTCCCACCCTCCCTGCAATCGCCGTCCAAAGCCACGCCCCCTGAACGCACATACGCTTAAAGAGCAGAATACCAGAGACAACAATAAATTACTACAATAGGCTACATCAACGGTTTCCAATTACTGTCCCCGCAGGGAGTAGGGATGAACACTGTGTAGGGAGCATGTCAAATTGTAACACAGTTCATGCACGTAGCTCTCTTCTAACGAGCTGGTTATCTGAATCAGGTGTGTTAACTAAGCGAGACATGCAAAATATGCAGAGCGGGGAGCCCGAGGACTGGAATTGGGAACCGCTGGGCTACAACATGTGTCATTCACCGGTGAGAAAACTTTATAGCACAGTTAGTAAAAGTACTACAATACCAGGAAGGAAGATCGGGTTGTTGATGTTTGCCTGCCATTCTTTTTCTGTCTGCACAGCGTGCGTGAACGCGCTGATGACATATCCTGTCTGTTTTGATTGGACGAACATTTCTTGGTCCTACACCTTCCACAGAATATATAAATACAGATAAATATATTTAGACCACTTAACTTAATGATTGCTATCAGGATGTGAAGAGACTTTCAACCAGAATAACAAAAAAATGTTTCTGAAGACAATCACCTATGGCACCTTTAATACGAAGCTTTACTTGTGAATATGGAGATTCAAACAAACAAAAACAATAGGATACATTAGTATGTCTGAATTCACAGTAGTTAAAAAGTACCTGGATAACATACTACTACCTGCAATATTTTGAAGCAAAGGAGAATTTACTCTCCCATGAGGCCTTGGGAGAGGATTCATAAATGACATGGAAGCAAAACAAGTTATATTGTAGGTCGCATGAAAATGCCAACATGACAGAAGCAGCATGTCTGGATCGAATCCATACTATTATAGGACATATGCTTTTTTATTGGTCACAAACTACAGTAAGTTCTTCTTAAAATGCGGTACATTTTCTGAATTTATCAAAAAATTATATGAATTAAAATAACTGAAAAGGCCTGGATATTATATTTACCACAATATACCAGTAGGCTATTTCTAAACACCACTTTTGAATTGTTACAGGTTACGTGTTACTGGTTCAGAAATAATTCTAATATGCTGATTTGCTGCTCACGAAACATTTCTAAATATTATCCATGTTAAAAAATAATTGTGCCGCTTCATAATTTTGTGAAAACTGCACTTTAAATATTTGAAGTAAGATTTAAAATAATAACGATTATTCAAGGATGCATTAAATTGAAAAAAAAAAAAAAGTAGAGACATTTATAATATTACAAAATATTTCTATTTCAAATAAATGTCCTTCTGTTGTAAATGAACTTGCTATTCTTCAAAGAATCCTGAAATATTAAACGTATACCGTTTCCACAAAAATATGAAGCCATTTTCAACTGCTGAACTGGATCCTTCAACTCTTTTAAACTGCACTTTTTTTTTTACAGAACCATAATAATATTTTATATATTAGTCCATTTCATATATATTACAGTGTAGCTTCTCTGATTAAAGTTCATCACTGGAAGTAATTAGACAATATTCACTCATCAAGTGTAGTAAAGTACATGAAGTGTAATTTTTCCTGAAGATCACTGTTATCATGTTTCCCATAAACTTCAGGGTGTTGCAGAAAAGTCTCTAAACATTTCTTAAGTCTAAATGTCATAGATGCCCACTGACATTTAGAAATGCAAATACAAGCAGAAAATGTCTTCCTCTTTTTCGTTTCTTTTTCTTTTAACCGTTTTTTTCTTTGCTTTTTTTTGGCATCTGATCGTACCAACATATGAACAACAGAACACGCTAAATTTAAGAGACGAATCCAATTTTTTTATCATATCAGCTTCTCTACATGTATAGCAGGCATGTCATTGTCTGTTGAATTCCAACACAACAAGAACGTATAGGTTTGATTTTGGCATTGGTGGGGACATAACGGCAGACACACATGTATTAAACGTGCATCTATTTCAGATACGGCTGAAATTATATACACATACACATTACACATATATTTAATAGTTTGATCAAAATTATTGCTAAGGACAATATAGTAGTTGCTGGATATTGGTAGAGACATGTCTCTACTAAATTCTAATCCCTTGGACAAAATATATGGGAAGTTGAGAAGTCGTGACCTAATGGTTAGAGAGTCGGACTCGTAATCCAAAGATTGCGGGTTTGAGTCTCAGGCCGGCAGGGATTGTAGGTGGGGGGAGTGAATGAACAGCGCTCAAATATCTCCACCCTCAATACCACAACTGAGGTGCCCTTGAGCAAGGCACTGAACTCTCAACTGCTCCCCGGGCGCCGCACCATAAATGGCTGCCCACTGCTCCAGGTGTGTGTGTGTGTGCACTTTGGATGGGTTAATGCAGAGCACAAATTCCAAGTATGGGTTATCATACTTGGCCATATGTCACGTCACTTTCACTAAAATTACTAAAAAAAAATTTCTTCAGGAATTTTTAAGCAAATTACTGTACATAAAAAAGCTAAATTGGTATAATTTGAATCTGAAATGTAAGACTGATTAATTGCTAGGTCAAAGTAGTTCTATTATGAGCGATTTTACTTTGACGTTCCTTTGCATCTTGTAAAAATTTCAAACAAGTTTACTGCATGTTTACACTGAAAAACAGTTAAAAAGCAGCGGCACAGCAAACAGCATCATCTCCATCAGAATATTATGACTGGCCCAAAGATAAAACAGTTTACCCCACTGACTATGTTTGAGAAAAAAAAAAATATCATTCTGAAAATATAATTATATTTTTATTAAATAACACGTACTCCCTATCTACAGGCCCTACTGTTCGCATATAATTTATAACTGTGATGTTCTACAAAACAACAAACTTTAAAACACTTTTTTTCATACTGTTGAAAATTAGATCATTGTACGGTTGCAGAGAGAGCTCAACACCTGCACATTAAGAAAACATCTTCATCAATTTGACAAAACACGCGCTGCAAATGCTCACAACACAAACAAATAAAGAAACACGTTGCAAATACAATTCTTTATTTGTTTGTGTTGTGAGCATTTGCAGCGCGTGTTTTGTCAAATTGATGAAGATGTTTTCTTAATGTGCAGGTGTATCATTTACTGTGAAATCCGTTTTCTCTCCGGTACATCACCAGTGAAAGCTTCATAGTGAAAACTTCTACGTCACTCTTGTCAACGTAGTCCATAGTTACAATAAAAATTTATCTTGACTTTATATTGTGGGGGCATTTACCCCACTCTACCCTATTCCAGTAATCCCCTAATGATGCAGAGAGGCTAAACACTCACACCTTGAGTCTGGGAATCAAAGCAAGCGCTAGTTTCGAGATGAACTGGCCTTTTCAAGATTTTGCAGGAAATCCTCTTTCAAGTAAAGAAGAGCGTGTGACTTCTGCAAACAAACACTTTTTAAGATTGCATGGATGTTGGAATAAAATATTTTGCATGAAACTACTGATGCAAATAAAGAATATTAATTTTTAAGAATGTGTGTGTTGGATTTATTGTCAGGGTCTTAAGGGATGATCAAACTAGGCCTTCTGTACATATCTTTTGAGTGACAATGGGCTCCATATGGGATGGAAAGTGATCAAGGACTTGGGCTTCAATTAAACCTACTGCAGGACTTTTTTTGACGTTTTTGGCTTTCACTTTCAGTTGCTGCCTATATTTATAGGGATCTGTGGTATACTGACCGAGACACCTCGACACTCCACCAAAGACTTATTGAGATTGAGAACCTGTTACACACAAAAATGTCCAAAGAACAACAGTTAAGGCTCCATGGACATGGTGGAAATGGTAAGTGCATTTTAATATAAAGCTTGTTGTTTTTCAACACATCTGTGTCTATTTGCACTGCATTAAAGCTCATTTGTTTTATTTGCAGATGAAGACTGTGATATACCTGCTACCAAACATTTCCACCGTGGAGATGAGGAATGTGGTGAGTGTATTGTAATAGTTGGTCTATATTACTAACACTGACTTTGCACAAACTCCCATGAGCACTTTCTTATCTGTGACCTGCTTGTTTCAAAATGAGCCTCTGGTTTCAGCCACCCACGTACGTGTGTGTGTGTGTGTGTGTGTGTGTGTGTGTTTGTGTGTGTGTTCAGGAGAGCAAACGTACATTTGTGTTGTGTTTTATTTTATTTTATTTTATATTTTCATTTAATAATTTATCATTATGTAAGTTACCATTTGATTATTTATATCACTTTTATAATCATCTATCATTTAATCATTTAAATATTAATTATTTGATTATATGTCATTTATATTATGTTTTTAACTATTTTATTATTATTACCATTTTTATTCCTTCCTTATTGTTATGATCTAATCATTGGAGATATTTGTTTTCATGAGAAAATGAGAATATCTCCTTTTCAATGTTTTAACATCACAGGATGATGTTGTGAAGCGGTAAATTTGTGCTGGTCAGACGAAGACTGAGCTTTGAAACATACACAACTAAGATTATTCAATGAAAACAAAAAAATTCTTGGCTGATAGAAGACTGTTAATACTGTTCAGTGTTCATTTTATTTATAAAGCACATATTAATACAACAAATGTTGTCCACAGTGCTGTACATGAAACAAGGCAGAATAACAATAAAATCACTTTCAAATTCTATATCATAACAGCACACAAACTCAAATAAAAGCTTAGATTTAGTGAGGCAACTGGTAAAACCCAATGTCACCACCAACACCGCACTCATGTATGCTCAAACGCCACAGTAAAAAAAAATGTTTTTAAATGTTGTTTAAACTCTCCAAGAGTGAAGCATATAAAGTGGCAGACCATTCCACAGCATAGGAGCAGTCTCCTCTCATCTTCCGGTACGTCCGACCTCTAAGAGACTCGATGACTCTCTTTGATTTCTTAGCCTGGATCAGATCAGCTATATATGGTGGAGCTGTACCATAACCAGTGTTGGGTTCCAGACAAAACTTGCTGTTAACAAGTTGTTTGAATACCAGACAAAACAGATATTTTCTGACAGGATCTGATTTAGAGATCTGATCTAACAAAATGCTATCCAAAAGTACAATGCATTATATATAAAAAGTAAAAAAAAAAATTAAAAAAAATTATATATATATATAATGTATACTGTATATATAGTCTTTCTTTTACGTTTTTGAAATGAAAGAAGTATCTTATGCTCACCAAGGATGTATTTATTTGATCAAAAATACTGTAATATTACATATGACAATACTGTTAACTGTGAATTTTTGTTTTCTATGTAAACATATTATAAATGTAATTTATTCCCGTGATGCAAATCTGAATTTTCAGCATCATTTCTCCAGTCTTCAGTGTCACATGATCCTTCAGAAATCATTCTAATATTCTGATTTGCTGTTCAAGAAACATTTCTGATTATTAACAATGTTGAAAACAGTCGTGCTGCTTTATATCTTTGTGGTGATGCACTACCATTCAAAAGTTTGAAGTAAGATTTACAAAAAAAAAGAAATACTTTTATTCAGCATGAAATTGATCAAATGTGATGTTTTGAATATTACAAAAGATTTCTATTTCAAATAAATGCTGTTCTTTTGAATCCTGAAATATACAATGTGTCAAAGTTTTGACAAAAATATGAAGCAGTTTTTAGCTGTGGACTCTTTTCAACTGAACTTTTTTACAAAACCATAAGAATATTTTATATGTAGTTCGTTTTATGTTATACATTGATGCACACCTGAGCTTTGGATTTTTTGGAAAATATTAATGCCAGTGTCAATTCACTGACTAAGCTTCATCATTGGAAATATTGACACCATTTTCAAATAAAAACTGAAAACCTATTATGCAATTTGGCCGTTCATTTACATGGCAACGGTATTTCAGGGGCCTGAAAACGGCAGTGTTCAGTCTATAGACATGAGCGAGTACTTGACAACCAATCAACAACAATGACAGACTACAGGACCGTATGTGCACAGATGCGTAGTTTATTCTTTATGAATAAAGCAGCACTAGTGGATGCATGTGAACGAGGATCATTTTGACAATGTTGTCATCTGTATGCAAAACGTTTCAAAAACACAAAGGAAACACTTTTATGTTTCTAGCACATCGTTGCCTTGTAAACGCACCCTACGAGTGTAAAGAGGAGAAGCTGTTTAAAGAATAAATGAATGGATGGATGTACACATGCCGTGGCATCAAAATGCTAATTTACTGGTAATGTTACAACTTCTCATCCCAGAAAATTGCAAGGACTGATTAAAACTGTAATTTACTGATAATATACCAGACATGCCCTAATGACACAGAGAGACTAACCGCCCACACATTGAGTCTGGGAATCAAAGCAAACGCTGAAGTGTTGATATATGAGGATGAACAGTGGCCCTTTCAATTTCATATTTTATACACACTTCTGCAAACACACATGCCAACAGGGGCGTAGCCATCATTTCAGAAGTGAGGGGGACAGAAACTGGCAAAAAAGTCAAATACACTGATAGACAATTACCAAATAATTTGTATTCTGTAATATTTTTTTCTTAATGGCAATTTTAAGATTTGTTTATACTACTTTTTTTGTGTTTTGCTTTTTGTTTTTATCGCAGAATAGGGCAGAAAATATATTTGGTCCCACTTTATATTAGGTGGCCTTAACTACTATGTACTTACATTTAAATTAATAATTTGATACAATGCACTTATTGTGTACATACATGTTTTTACATTGTACTTATATTTTAAAAAATACCTATATGTAGTTACATCTGTAATTAATTTCTGTAATTACATTTATAATTACACTGTTGACCCATCCCTTACACCTTAATCCACCCTTAAACCTACCCATACCGCCAAACCTGTCCCTAACCTTACCCGTATCCCACCTCAGTAGCAGCAAAAGTGTTTTGCAATACAATATGAACACAATAAGTACATTGTACACTCTCAGAAATAAAGGTACAAAAGCTGTCACTGGGGTGGTTCAAAAGGTACATGTTTGTACCTAAAGGGTCCATTTTGGTACCTTAAAGGTACATATTAGTACTTAAAGTGTACATATTTGAACCTAATAGGTACAAAAGTGTACCTTTTGAAAAGGTACCACCCCAGTGACAGCTTTTGTACCTTTATTTCTGAGAGTGTACTTATTTTTGATGTAAGTACATAGTAGTTAAGGCCAACTAATATAAAGTGTGACCATACATTTTATAGTTTCTATAGCCCACTGTAAAAAACGCTGTCAGATTGCACTAAATAAGTTATTCAGATAACTTATTTATTACCTGGAGATGACATGAAAAACACACATAAATTATATTGTTGCAATTGTGCATGTATTGACTTCATGTTTTTTATTCAGCTTAGCTACAGAGATAGCTGGATGCTTTTGTCCATATCTGGGAAAAAGTTCTTAAAAGAAAATTTAAAGAAAATATCTAAAGAACCTGTAGGCTACATGTAATTTTTGGATTCCACAAAAGGGTCTTCATAGTGGAAAAAGGGTCTTTTTAAAAGGGTTTTTAAAAGTTCTGAGAAAACTAAAATATTCTTTTAGGAGCTGTTCACCGGCATGAGCGAGTTCTCAACCAAAATGTAGCATCAAAATGCTAATTTACTGGTAATGTTACAAATTCTCATCCCAGAAAATTGCAAGAACTGATTAAAACTGTAATTTACTGGTAATATTCCAGTAATCCCCTAATGATGCAGAGAGGCTAAACACTCACACCTTGAGTCTGGGAATCAAAGCAAGCGCTAGTTTCGAGATGAAGTGGCCCTTTCAAGATTTTGCAGGAGATCCTCTTTCAAGTAAAGAAGAGCGTGTGACTTCTGCAAACAAACACTTTTTAAGATTGCATGGAAAGGTTTTATGGATGTTGGAATGAAATATTCTTCATGAAACTACTGATGCAAATAAAGAATATTAAATTTTAAGATTTTGTGTGTGTTGGATTTATTGTCAGGGTTTTAGGGGATGATCAAACTAGACTATATTTTTCGGACAGGATATGATGTGATCCTCTAGGGCTTCAGTTTTAATAAATAACAGGAACAAATAATACAAGTCATAGTTTACCTGTTCATTATACAACACTTCCGTTTGTACATTTCTTTTAAGTAACAATGGGCTCCATATGGGATGGAAAGTGATCAAGGACTTGGGCTTCAATGAAACCTACTGCAGGACTTCTTGTTTTTGGCTTTCACTTTCAGTCGATGGTGTATATATGGAGCAGCGGTTCTGACCGAGACACCACGACACTCCACCAAAGACTTACTGAGATTGAGAACCTGACACACAAAAATGTCTAAAGAACAAAAGTTAAGGCTCCGTGGACATGGTGGAAATGGTAAGTGCATTTTAATATAAAGCTTGTTGTTTTTCTACACATCTGTGTCTATTTGCACTGCATTAAGATTTGTTTTATTTGCAGATGAAGACTCTGATAGACCCGATAACAGACATTTCCACCGTGGAGATGAGGAAAGTGGTGAGTGTATTGTAATAGTTGGTCTATATTACTAACACTGACTTTGCACAAACTCTACAATTTAGTATTACTTGTTAATTTATTTATTTTATTTTGTGTATTTAGGTACTTCTTCATTTTCTCAATGTAGTTTGTTATACAGTAGCCTATATGTGTTTCTGAATATTCCCAAATGCTGAAGGTCAAAGAAAAAGATTGTTGCAGTTATTTTTAAAAGAAATATGAAATATGTGTCTTAATTAAATGTAAAATATATTATCACTAAAACTCTATGAAGATGCATGCAAACCAAATCTCAGACTGAATCACACCAAATACAGAAATATTAGCTTGCAAGGTTCACTAAAACCAACTCGTCACATTTACAGTGTTCTAATGTTCAGCACAAGAGGGCATACATGTATATAAAGCTTGTTGTTTCTCTAAACATCCATGTCTATGTGCAGATGAAGAGAACTCTGACATAAATGAATTCGACGAGGCTACCATAAAAAAGTCAAGAGCGCAAGATACATCAGCTGCTGTTTCAAGCGACATCATAAACGTGATTGAGACGTATTGCGTAGCGAGTGAAAACAAACCAGGAAAGAGGATTCCCAATATTGGATACATGGGAGTGCAAGATACATCAGCTATTGTTTCAAGCGAAATCATAAACATGAATGGCATACCAGTGACTGTCAATATAGAAGGCAGTTATGCTAAAGAAGGCTCTTATGCCAAAACAGGAATGATGATTCCCCAGTTTGGATACTTTGCAGAAAGAGGATTTGGACGAGTTAGTGCTGAATGCAGTCTATTTGCAGCAGAGGCAGAAGCCAAAGGTCCAAATTCCTCATATAGTACTGCAGCCAGTCCGGATGGAGTCGAAGCAATGGCTCGAGTTGAACTCGCCAGTGCATCAGTTAAAGCCGGTCCACTTGGTCTGAAAGTGGGAGTTGGATTTGACACGGGTGCATCTGCTGGTGTGGACGGGGTGGAGGCCAAAGTCCTGGGAACTGGATTCACAATTGGTTCAAAAAATAGTATATCTGTTCTGGGTTCAGAAGCTTCATGTTCAGTCATGTAGTCACAGAGGTATTCATTAATAATTTGTAATAATTTGTGTAACACTTTACTACCAAACCATGAAGACAAGCATTTTTTTTTTTTTTTTTTTCATTTTTTAAATTTTTAACCAGTTTTAATGCTGAATTAGAATTGTTATTGAGTTATAAATACACAAAATTATACTTTTAAATAATAATAATAATAATAATAATATGAAATTATATATATATATATATATATTTTAGATTTTATAATTCTACAAATGTTATGTTAGTGCGTATATAGCCTAGTGCTTAACAAATGTATTTGACCACCACCCAATGCAAGGTTTGTACCACAGCTGTCCTAAACTAACAGTATTGGTGACAGGGACGATTCTAGGATTTTCATTTTAGGGGGGCTGAGCCCCCAATGAGGGTATAATAATAAAAAAAATTAAAAAAATATTTACAAAAGAATTGATTGAAAATTTGTTCAAAAAATTGTATAACCGTACTACATAAATTCAATTCAAACTATTTTTTTTTTTTTTTTTTTTAATTAATACAAAACACACACACAATGTTTCAATCTCTGTCAATCACTCTGATATGCAATTAAAATAAGTGCACTGACTGAGTACTGTCGGTCACTGTCTTTAATCATTTCTATGCATAACTGTATGGTAGTTAATGCCACATGCACTGTAATATTATGTTCTATATTGAAAGCTAAATTTTCAAATGAAAATAGCAATAACGTGATCGTTTTATAAAGCGTTCATATGTGTTAAGGGCTTTAGCTGAAGGAAACAGCTGTGGTGTGATCAATGGTGAATGCAGCGAAAACTTTACAGTAGATTGGAAACCGATTGCTCTCCCATGACTTTTTGTAAACTGTATTTATGACAAAGAACTGCATAGATGTAGATATTATAACAATCTTTATCGATAAACACCTCCTTGTCTTCTCCTCTGCGCCACCGCAGTCTGTGGATTAAAGAACGCGCAGAAAGATGCGGAGGAGCCGAAGTCTGCTGCCGTTTTCATTTGAAATTATAAGGGAAAGAACCGCAAGATTTTTAGGGGGGCTGAGCAGAAATTTAGGGGTGCTAAAGCCCCCCTAAAATGGCCTAGCGAAGCCCATGATTGGTGATTACCAAAATATTTTTTTATGTTTATGTGTATGTGTATTATTTGCTAAATAAAATGCATTTTTTCGATTACTTTTAGATTTTTAGATAGATAGATAGATAGATAGATACAATTTTGATGCAATAAATATGGTATAATTTAACAATGTTCATCCCTCTAAAACAGAAAAAAAAAACATCTTTCACAAACACGTCTGTCTCTATTAAAGTGTTTAGTGTATATAATGAGTTGTATTTGTAGGGGTTATTATAGTATAATCACTCATTTTCAAACCCTGGTTACAGTCTCTTGTCGCCATCTAACAGATCGCTTCTGAATACTAAATAGGCTACTATTATTAATTAGGCTATTACTATAATTTATATAAAAATATTATTTATAGAATAATAATAGAATAGAATAGAATAATTTATAGAATAATAATACTTAATAAACAACAACAGCCATCATGAAATTTGCTAAACAATTCAGTCAAAAGCACATAACTGAACATAATTGAATGCATGACGCTAACTAAGCATATTACATACATGTACGTATATTACTGCCAAATGGACATTACTTTGTGGCTGATAACAATACTATTGTAAAACAAACTGTAAAGCTGCTTGGAAACAATGTGTATTGTGAAATAAACCTGAACGGAATCAAATGTTTATTGCTTTTCTCTTATAACTGTTATAATGTGTTTATAGGACTTTCTGGAGACAATCAGAGCCGGTTCTAGACATTTGGAGGCTCTAGACAAAATTCATGTTTGAGGTCCCCCACTCCCAATAAAAAACATATGAAACAAATATGATTCCTAACCTTTTCATTTATACAACATTTCATTTTAAAATTTGGCCAAAAGTTACTATTCACTGTTTTTGAAAGAAGTCGCTTATGATCAGCAAGTCTGCATGTATTTGATCAGAAATACAGAAATAACTATAATATTGTGAAATATTGTTACGATTTAAAATAATGGTTTCTATTTTTACCGTACTTTAACATATTTATTTCTGTGATCAAAGCTGAATTTTCAGCATCATTTCACCAGTCTTCAGTGTCACATGATCCTTCAGAAATCATTCATGCTTCTTTATTATAAATGTTAGAAACAGTTGTGCTGCTTAATTTTTATTTTATAACCTGTGATTTTTTGGACGACTAGTAAAAAAAAAAAAAAAAAAAAAAATTCTGCATTTATTCAAAATAGAAATCTTTTGAATGCTGTTTTTTTTTTTTTTTTTTTTTACTTTTCTATTTTCTATTTCTATCAAATAAATGCAGCCTTGATGAGCAGAAGAGACTTATTTCAAACACATTCAAAATAGTAATGTGTCCAAACTTTTGGTTGGTACTGTATGTACATATTAATCAAAATGTATCTAAGGTAATCTCTTTTTTGTTTGTTGAGGATGTTATTATAGCCGAGATATTATTATTATTATTATTATTATTAGTGTAACGGGGTCAACGAGATATGAGGCGTGCGGATCCAATTGCAAAGCTCTATTTCTGAACATAGACATGGTCATAATGAATGGGACCAAATTCCAACACCAAAACTCATAACCTCGATGCCCAGACGTCTTCAAGCTGTTTTGAAAAGAAGGTAAACATGCCCCCGTCCCAATTATTTTGAGACTTGAAGCAAGCATCAAATTTATCTATGTTCTATTGTGAATAAAAATATTGGCTCATACGATTTGAAATTCTTTTAGTTTTCATTTTATTCAAATTTAAAAAATGTCCCAACATTTCCGGAATTCAGGTTGTATTAGTGGTATAATATACTTTTTCAAGTGCACTGAAGTCCTATTGAAGTAGAAATATTATTTTAATTAATGCATTTATAGTACATGACTTTTACCATTTTATTTAGCACAAAAAAAAATAAGAATGTGCTACAAATGTACTTGCTTGTATTTAAGTATTTTTAGAGCATTCAAGTATACTTTATTTTTACCTGAGTATTTCAGAATTAATTCTTGAAATACTTGAAACCTCAATTTCACAATTTCTGGAAGCAAGATAAGGTGAGGACAACATGTTCAGTCATGTTGTCACAGAGGTATTCATTAATAATTTGTAATAATTTGTATAACACTTTACTACCAAACCATGAAGACAAGAATATATATATTTATTTATATTTTTTTTAACCAGTTTTAATGCTGAATTAGTATAGTTATAAATACACAGAATTATACTTTTAAATAATGTATATATATATATATATATATATATATTAGATTTTATAATTCTACAAATGTTATGTTAGTGCGTATATAGCCTAGTGCTTAACAAATTTATTAGACCACCACCCAATGCAAGGTTTGTACCACAGCTGCCCTAAACTAACAGTATTGGCGATTAACAAATTATTTTTTTATGTTTCTGTGTATTATTTGCCAAATAAAATGCATTTTTTAGATTCCTTTTAGATTTTTAGATAGATGACTGTGCCATCTCCAAAAGTCCATGCCACTTACCATCTGGCAAACTCCTTCCACTGCCCATTCCCAATCGCCCCTGGTCACACCGAGTGGACTTCATCACGGATCTGCCTCCCTCAGATGGTAATACCTGTATTCTTGTAATCATTGACCGATTTTCTAAGTCTTGTCATCTGCTCCCCATCAAAGGTCTTCCCACGGCAATGGAAACTGCAGAAATGATGTTTAACCACATCTCCCGATACTATGGCATTCCAGAGGATATTGTTTCAGATCGAGGACCCCAATTTGTATCAAGGATATGGAAATCCTTCTTTAATCTCCTAGGTGTGACCATCAGCCTGTCATCGGGATATCATCCCCAAACGAATGGGCAGACCGAAAGGAAGATTCAAGAAATTGGGCGATTCCTACGAACCTTCTGCCACAGCCACCAGGACTCTTGGAACCAGTTCATTGGCTGGGCCGAGTACACCCAGAATTCCCTGCGCCAAACATGTCTCTATTAAAGTGTTTAGTGTATATAATGAGTTGTATTTGTAGGGGTTATTATAGTATAATCACTCATTTTCAAACCCTGGTTACAGTCTCTTGTCGCCATCTAACAGATCGCTTCTGAATACTAAATAGGCTACTATTATTAATTAGGCTATTACTATTATTTATATAAAAATATTATTTATTGAATAATAATATTTAATAAACAACAACAGCACATAACTGAACATAATTGAAAACATGACGCTAACTAAGCATATTACATACATGTACGTATATTACTGCCAAATGGACATTACTTTGTGGCTGATAACAATACTATTGTAACACAAACTGTAAAGCTGCTTGGAAACAATGTGTATTGTGAAATAAACCTGAACGGAATCAAATGTTTATTGCTTTTCTCTTATAACTGTTATAATGTGTTTATAGGACTTTCTGGAGACAATCAGAGCCGGTTCTAGACATTTGGAGGCTCTAGACAAAATTCATGTTTGAGGTCCCCCACTCCCAATAAAAAACATATGAAACAAATATGATTCCTAACCTTTTCATTTATACAACATTTCGTTTTAAAATTTGGCCAAAAGTTACTATTCACTGTTTTTGAAAGAAGTCACTTATGATCAGCAAGTCTGCATGTATTTGATCAGAAATACAGAAAGAACTATAATATTGTGAAATATTGTTACGATTTAAAATAATGGTTTCTATTTTTCCTGTACTTTAACATATTTATTTCTGTGATCAAAGCTGAATTTTCAGCATCATTTCACCAGTCTTCAGTGTCACATGATCCTTCAGAAATCATTCATGCTTCTTTATTATAAATGTTAGAAACGGTTGTGCTGCTTAATTTTTATTTTATAACCTGTGATTTTTTGATGACTAAAAAGTAAAAAAAAAAAAAAAAAAATCTAATTTCTGCATTTATTCAAAATAGAAATCTTTTATAACAATATAAGTCTTTAGTGTCACTTTTTTAAATCAATTTAACACATTCTTATGAATAAAATTATTAATTTCTTTAAAAAGAAAATTACTAACCCATTGAATTACAACCTTTTGAATGGTATTGTTACAAAAGATTTCTATTTTAAATGAATGCTGCTTTTTTTTTTTTTTTTTTTTTTTTACTTTTCTATTTTCTATTTCTATCAAATAAATGCAGCCTTGATGAGCAGAAGAGACTTATTTCAAAAACATTCAAAATAGTAATGTGTCCAAATTTTTGGCTGGTACTGTATGTACATATTAATCAAATTTTATCTTTTTTTGTTTGTTTGTTGAGGATGTTATTATAGCCGAGATATTATTATTATTATTATTAGGCCTATTGCGGCAATTTGTTCAGTAATTTATTCACAGTTCCTGAATGCGCTTCAGTAAATGCACATCAGTGCTTTTATCATTTTATTTCCTCTCTGGATATGGGCAGGATTTCACTCTTCCATTTAACTAATATTAACTACAGATATTGTCATATTAATAATATTAATAAATATAATATTATGTATTGCATTGCTACCCAAAATATGCACTATATACACAAATGGAGTGGAAGTGAAAGACACATTTCTAGTTAATTGAAACTGAAAGTAAGTTATGTTAGAGCAGTGTGCTTTTAACATACTATCTCTGTATTAAAAAAAATTATTTAGTTACCATTTGTAGTACACTTGAACCCACCTTTCATACACTTTTAAATATAGTCATCATGCATAGAAAATAGACTTATGAATTATTTAAAATATAAGAATAATATATAAAAAATATATACAAAGTGTATTTATAATGTATCGCCCACGTTTATACATTAAATAATTCATTTCAAATGTACTGTAACTATGTTAATATTTACTTTATATGAAATATTTAACTACATGTTAATTTGGTTTACATTATCTGACTATACTTAAAATCAAGTGTTAGTGTTAATTAGTGCATTTATATTAAGTGTACTTAAGTACCACAGTTGGGAAAATGTACTTATAACTAGTACATTAGAAATATGTGTTTAATAATATCAAGTTAATTTAAACTTAGCATTATTTTACAAAAGTCTACGAACACTGAAAGCACACTTTTAAGAAATACACTAATGAAACTCCGCTGTATATTTTTGCGGTAGTATACTTTTTTTCAATGCACTAAAAATCTATTTAAGTATTAGTGGTATAGTATACTTTTTCACGTGCACTGAAGTCCTACTGAAGTAAAAATATTATTTTAATTAATGTATTTATAGTGCATGACTTTTACCATTTTATTTAGCACAGAAAATAAGAATATACTACAAATGTACTTGCTTGTATTTAAGTACTTTTAGAGCATTTAAGTATACTTTATTTTTACCTGAGTATTTCAGAATTAATTCTTAAAATTCTTGGAAACAAACCTCGATTTCACAATTTCTGGAAGTAAGATAAGGTGAGGATGCGATGGATACTTGTTGCAAAAAAATAAAAATAAAATAAAAATAAAAATTAATTATGTCAACTGTTATTAAATTTCTAATAAAATACTAAGTCATCTAGGAAACTCCGCACCAGTCAATGCAATGCATATCAGTGAGGAAATCAAAACTAGTCAGCGGTAAAATGTTCTTATAAAATATAAAATGTATTTATATAATATATATTTATATTGCCGTTGTAAAATGTTCTTTGCATTCAGAATAGTTACTTTTTTTCAAGATACAAAATACTGTAATTATATTTAGTTTTTTGTTTAAACTGAGATATTTTGACTGACACACACACACACACACACACATACACATACAGTGCCCTCCAAAAGTATTGGAACAGTGAGGCCAATTCCTTCATTTTTGCTGTAGACTGAAAACATTTGGGTTTGACATCAAAAGATGAATATGAGATGAGAGATTAACATTTCAGCTTTTATTTACAGGTATTTTCATCTGGATCTGATACACAACTTAGAAGATGAACCCACCTATTTTTCATGTTACCAAAAGTATTGGAACATGTGACTGACAGGTGTGTTTTGTTGCCCTGGTGTGTCCTATTAATTGATTATTCAAACAATAAATAGCACTGAATGTCTGCGCTCAGTTTCAGATCCATGCAGACTGCATTTATAGTTAGTTAGACGTGTAACCAACATGAAAACCAGAGAGGTGTCTATGGGTGAAAAACGAGCAATTGTGAAGCTGAGAGAAGAAGAAAAATCAATCAAACCATTGCACAAACTCTGGCAATAGCAAGTACAACCATTTGGAATCTCCTGAGGTAGAGAGAAGCCACTGGTGTACTAAGTAACACCTCGAACGGGTAGATCAAGGAAAATCAGTTGACGACAGAAACATTGTGACAGCTGTAAAGAAAGACCCTAAAACAACTGTTAGTGACATCAGCAACAACCTCCAGCGGACAGGAGTGAAGGTCTCACAATCTACTGTTCGCAGAAGACTTCATGAACAAAAGTACAGAGGCTGCACCAGAAGATGCAAACCACTCATTAGCGAGAAGAATGGGAGACGAGCCTCAAAAATTCTGGGACAAGGTTTTATGGATCAAAGTGATGGAAAGGCTAAAGTTTGGAGAAAGAAAGGATCTGCTCATGATCCTAAACATACAAGCACATCTGAAACACAGAGTACACAGGTGTAAATTATAGTACACATTACACAGATAATGTAATGGCTTGGGCTTTCATCGCTTCTTCTGGGAAAGGCTCAATAATCTTCATTAATAATGTAACACATGACGGCAGCAGCAAAATTAACTCAGAAGTCTACAGAAATATTTTGTCTGACAATTTACAGAAAGATGCAACCAAACTGATTGATCATCATGCAGCAAGATAATGACCCAAAACATAGTGCCAAAACAACACAGGAGTTCATCAGGGTAAGAAGTGGAAGGTTTTAGACTGGCCAAGTCAATCTCCAGACTTAAACCCTGTAGAGTTATGCATTTTACCTGCTAAAGAAGAGACTGAAGGGAGTAACCCCCCAAAACTGAAAGAGGCTGCGGTGAAAGCCTGGAAAAGCATCACAAAAGTAGAATGCAAAAGTTTGGTGATGTCAATGGGTCACAAGCTTGATGCAGTTATTGAAAGCAAAGGATTTACAACTAAATATTAAGTCTTTTTCACTTTAATCTATGTTAATTATATCTGTTCCAATACTTTTGGTAACATGAAAAAAAGGTGATATCTTCTAAGTTGTGTATCAGATCCAGATGAAAATACCTGTAAATAAAAGCTGAAATGTTAATCTCATATTCATCTTTTGATGTCAAACCCAAATGTTTTCAGTCTACATCAAAAATAAAGGAATTGGCCTCACTGTCCCAATACTTTTGTTGACTTACTGGCAATTTGTCTTACACTGTGTCATCACCTTGTGCACAAACCATTTTTTTCTGTTTTTGGAATAAAGAAGTGTATAGGAAAATTGAACTAGGATGTTTAATGTCAGCAATAAAATGTGTTTATTTTCTAGAAGCTGTTTTCTCTACTTATCTATCTATCTATCTATCTATCTATCTATCTATCTATCTATCATTATATGGTTCTATCTGTTATTCCATCTGCCAAAACAGGTTAAAGATAATAGATTCATTTGTAGTTCATCTGTGTATATGTATTTTGGAAAATGAAGAAATAATGAACTTTAGTTCATTAAACAGTATTTAAAAATAAATTATTTCATTGTCCTTATATGATTTAACCTTAACAGTAAGTAACTTTTCAACTATATGTCAACTAGCAGTCATTAGAGTATTAGTAGACTGTCTGATTAATATCTTCTAACAATTTATTTTGATGGCTCCACAACATACAACATACTGACTATGAGAAACTTTGCAAGTATGTCAACTTATTCTACTAACCTTAAACCTACCCTACTGAGAGTTAGTAGACATGTAAGTTGCAAATTAATGAGAATTAGCTGACATGTAGTTGACATGTAGTTACAAAGTTACTTAGTTAGTATAATGTCTAAAGTGGACTATCGAAATAAAGTATAAACAAAATATAACTTTTGTAACAATATACACTACACTCTCAGAAATAAAGGTACAAAAGCTGTCACTGGGGCGGTACCTTTTCAAAAGGTACATGTTTGTACCTAAAAGGTCCATTTTGGTACCTTAAAGGTACATATTAGTACTTAAAGTGTACATATTTGAACCTAATAGGTACAAAAGTGTACCTTTTGAAAAGGTACTGCCCCAGTGACAGCTTTTGTACCTTTATTTCTGAGAGTGTACCATTCAAAACCGTAAATTTTTTTATTATTTTTTTAAGAAATTATTTTTTATTCAGCAAGGATTTGTTAAATTGATAGAAACAGTGATAGTAAAGTTCGATATTGTTAGAAAACATCTCTATTTTGAATAAATGCTGTTCTTTTTAACTTTTTATTTATCAATGAACCCCAAAAAAGTATCACAGGTTCCAAAATAAATAAATAAAATAAAAAGCAAAATAAAATAAAAGCAGCACAACTGTTTCCATAATTGATAATAAATCAGAATATTAGAATGATTTCTAAAGGATCATATGACACTGAAGACTGGAGTAATGATGCTGAAAATTCAGCTTTGAATCACAGAAATAAATTATATTTTAAAGTATATTAAAAAAAAGAAAAACATTCTTTTAAATTGTAATATTTCACAATATTAAAATTTTTCTGTATTTTTGATCAAATAAATGCAGGTTTGATGAGCATAAGACACTTTCATAATGCAGCATGATTATCAAAAATGGTAATAAAGTCCTTTCACGTCACGTATTTAGCCAGCCTACACTTCACATGATAGGCCTGTAGGTGGCACTTGAGCTTCGTTAACTACACTCTCAGAAATAAAGGAACACTCCACTTTTTTTGGAAATAGGCTCATTCTCCAACTCCCCCAGAGTTAATAAGTTGAGTTTTACCGTTTTTGAATCCATTCAGCCGATCTCCGGGTCTGGCGATAGCACTTTTAGCATAGCTTAGCATAGATCATTGAATCCTATTAGACCAGTAGCATCGCATTCAAAAATGACCAAAGAGTTTCGACAGTTTTCCTATTTAAAACTTGACTCTTCTGTAGTTATATCGTGTACTAAGACCGGCGGAAAATGAAAAGTTGCGATTTTCTAGTCCGATTTTGCTAGGAATTATACTCTCATTCCGGCGTAATAATCAAGGAACTTTATTAAATGTTAAATGTTTCTGTCGTTTTTGTCAAATATTTAAAAATAACCAGTTTCTTGAGTCAATCACAACACTATAGACCGCATTTAAAATTATTTACACAGGCTGTTTAATGCTGATCATGTACTGTATGTGCATTTACACAAAAACTGCATAATGTAAATAGCCTAGAAATGATAAACACAGGAACTCCTTAGTGAGTGAAGCTGCAATATCATGACAAAATCATTGTTTATTATTGCTCTTTATGTTGTAATAATGATTATTAATTTTGATTTATAGAAAGTTTTTTTGGGGGGGGGGGGGCATGTCATATTCTGGTCTGTGTTAAACATAACTATACTTTGACATTTTGTTGTACAACGTAAACTGCACACACTCACACCCCAAACATTCCTATGTGGTAACATATATTGAAAAATGTTTTCTGCATGGGTGAGTGTAATTTGCATTGTAGAGCAAAATGTCAAGCTTTGTCAAGTTGTTTACATTATTTTACTCATTCATTGAAAAACCTCATTAGAAAATATAGGAAAATCTTGAGGGAAGCAGTGGAGAATTAGTCTTTATTAGTCAGGTCTTGTTATCACAACTAATATATATATATATATATATATATATATATATATATATAAAATACTCAAGGAGCTCATTAATTAAACAATTTGGAATTCATGACCACAATTTTTTGCTTGTCATTAGTTGTGTCTTTGTTTAATAATTATTACACAAATACCATTATAAAACTGTACTTTTCACGATTATTTAATTTACTTTATAATTGACTATTAATTTATTCTTCATTATTGTCTATTCTGTATTATTCCACCCTTGATATTACATATTCTACTTGCTATTATTCTATTCTATTCTATTCTATTCTATTCTATAATCTATTGTTATTCATTTATTTATTATTGTATTACACATATAATTTGTGCTATTATAAATCTATTATATCAGGTATGTTATTGTGCTGTTGTACTCGCTTTTAATATTATTCACTTTACTACAACTTGTACTACATATACATTTTAATGTTACATATCACTTTTACTATATTTTTACTGTGCATCAGTGCATATTAGTTCACCACTGTAACTGTAAGTTTTACTGGATCCATAAAGGATTATCAGTTACATTTGTTATTGCTTGTTGTGCAGTTTTTATCTGTAGCCTATAGTGCTATGAAAATAAAAAGCAGACTACCAGTGTGTCCCTTTTTGATTTGTATTCGCTGGTTTTATTAAATGTTCTCAATGATGGTAAATTATTAGTATCTAAAGATGTATTATTTCGATTTTTTCCCCTCAGTATTTCAAAGGGAACGAGCTGTGTTCTGACCTGAAGCACGAGAAAAGCTCAAATGTTGGGGTTGAAGACAGAGAAAGCAATGAAACAACTTAATTTCATTTAATGTACATTAAAATTACATTACATGTATATGTCACAGTTATACTACATCAATATTAGAATTGTTAACCGAAAAAATCAACCAAATCAACACGAGTGTGAGCTTTTACAATTTCTTAAGAAAATTATACATTTTCCAAGCCTAACTAAATAACTGGAGGCAGAGTTATTTTTTAACTTCATGTAGATCACAAACCACTGCAATCCGTTGATAAATGTAAATGTTATCGTGTTTTTATCCCGAAAAAACCACAGCTCCCCGTTTACCTCCATTTGTTTTTAAGGCAGTCTTGCCCTCACAAACATGGCGGACGTGTTGACGTATCGCAGCAACGGACCGAAGCGGCCAATGAGGCGTCTAGGTATTTATTATGTCTATGGTAACGAACGCGTCAGTCAGCGCGGGCTTTGCTGTTTACGGTCGCTTGACTTGCTGCTCGGGATGTAGATGAAGATCGTCGAATAAAGGCTTGGATTTGGGTCTGTTCCTCGCAGTCGTATGGATTCTGAAGATCTGGATTACAGCTCACGAATAAAATCGTTTCATTTCCTAATTATGTTGCGGTTTTTGGTGTTTTTAAAAAAAAATATATATAGTTCTGTTGTCACAGCATGTCGGAGAAAACGCCTTTTTTGGCCCATGGCAAACAAAGTACATGACAAAGGTTAAACGATTTAAAATGTTATTTATTTTAAGGTTTAAAGTGTAGTCTTGTTTAACATTATGTATGCCTATTATTGGAAACGAGCTGGCAGCAGAAATCACACAACAAAACAAAATGTTATCTTTTCGTATTAAGTAAATGAGTAAACTATTTAATGATGCAATTGAAAACAAGGTAATTGATATGACAACTAAAAACAACTAATAATAAAATTAATGCCGCGATTTCAATATTCATAAGGATTAATTTTTAGATGTCTTCAATACATCAGTTTTTTACGTTTAAATGCTGAAAATACATAAGTATTTGTACGTTTAGATGCTGAAAAACGTAAGTATTGTACGTTTTAGTGCCTGTAAAAACGTAAGTAAATGTACGTTTTATAGAACCACATTTTACGTAAAATACATACGAATTATCATGAGATCACGTTGGTTGTTTCTATATTCATTTAGAGTTTCATTGTGAAAATATGTATTAGACTATCTCAACAATAATATATCTCAAACTGCATTATGTGTGTTTAATCACAATTAATTACAAAAAAGAGGGATTAATTAGTTGTTTTAAATCGATTGACAGCAATATAATGCATATTATTACTAAGATATTTTGAAGATGCAGATGTTTTCTTTCTTTTAGGTCTTTTGAACAATTAAGTTTGTGTCAAGCAAACCAAAACTCAGAATAGATCACAACAATTTGCAAGGCTGAGTAAAACATGTCGCATTCACAGTGTTCTAATGTTTAGTATAAAATGGTATAAATTCAAATAAAGCGTTCACTGCGTTAAAGTTAAAGGTGCCATAGGTGATTGTCTTCAGAAACATTTTTTGTTATTCTGGTTGAAAGCCTCTTCACATCCTGATAGGGTAAGGTAAAGAAATTGAAAAAGTAAACTTTCCTAGAAGAAAAATTGTTGCAGCAATTTGGACCGTTGGATTAAACACATTGGTCATAACTGATAATTATTAATAAATAATTAATGATAGATAAAATCATTGATGCCAGAATATCTTCTAGAAGGGGAGAGGAAACTCATTTTAAGAAGATCTCCTGATATGAAAAACAGATTTAAAGTGTGAGATCATACGTACTTTTAATATTTTCAGTCTTTATTCTTCTCATACTGTGTAGCACACAATCATAGTTTTATATGCAAGGCGGAACTACCTCCCATGTTTCTTTTAAGAACTGATAACATGGTGTGCACCCGGAAACTGAGAAGTATGCCAATGTTTGGACAGGCAGAGAGGGAGATTGATGTAGTTTCTGTGTTCTGGGCCATTTTGCCACTTCTTATCTGACACTTGACTAGCAAGCGACATTAATAAAAGACTCTTCATCTCCACCCCGGAGTCCCTGACTCTTCATTCCTTGGCGTCACCTCATTCATCATCTAACAAAAGTAATAGTTGAGTTAATGACTATTGCTGGAACACAGATTCCAGTCTGTGTGGATGAAGAGCAGCCCAACAGCCCGAGACCCAGATATGATCGAAAAAAAGGAGACGGGCACATCAAAATGATGCTTTTTTTTTTTTTTTTCATTGGCTTTATCTGAATGATATTTAGATGTAACAAATTATAGTGACAGAGTAAAAATTTGTTTACTGAAAAAAAAATAGTTTTAAAAATCACTTGTGAATGCTTTAGAATGGCCTTAAGTGGCAAGGTAATAATAGACTTGTTTGAGATGAGCAAAATCTGCACAGAACCGATCACCGGTGATCGCCACGAGATGCATGCTGGTTAGAAAAGTGTCCAAGTTAGGTCCGCCTTGCTCTGATGTCATGCTGACGTGTGCCAAAAAACTCTCGCGACGGCAAGCCGGCTGTGTCGGATTGAGCAGTCGCGTGCAGTTGCTCTCCACCGACTGCGCTGATGAAAAGCATGATGGGAAACGACTAACTGAAGACACAGATTAATGCTCATTGGTTCAGACATTCTCTTCTAAAATGTTTCATTTTTTAAATCTGATTTCATGCTATTATGTATTTAAATTGTGCATGAATATTCCCAAACACTATGACAGTGCGATCTCTGTGTGGATTATGTGATTGTTGTCATATTTTCTATAAAAATCTAAAATACATGTTTGAATTAAAATAAAAATGGAGGATAAATACGCCCTAGGTATGGAATTAAATAGCAAGCACTTTGAGTGTCTTGTTCATCATGTTTATATTCATATAAAAGCAACAGAACTGAAATTATATCATGTTTATCAGCAGCACAGCATATGAGTGAGAATAACGCGATATCCGCCTTTGATCTCGTTTGATCTCTTTCTACTTCGAGAGGTCAGAACTGTCCGTCTTGACTGCGCTTATTTCACTCCTCCCCTCACTACAGCCGCCTGCTCTCGCCTACATTTCAGGCGAGGCGAGGTGCATCTCAAACAAGCCTAATGTTAAGAATAAATTAGCTGTTATTGAAAGTTTTTTAAAGAAAAGAAATACTGTAAGAAATCAGGTGATGGTTTAGAATATGAAAATGGGTGCAAAATGAGAGAACAGGTACCTGACCTGGATAAATCTGATGTTAAATATTATTATTATTATTATTATTATATAATATTTACTATTAGCAAATATTATTTTAATGGCAAATGAGCTAATGATAATAATCAATGGAAACTATGTGACAATGTAAATTTTGAAATGGTTCCACCCAGAGGTTAGAGAACTGTGTAGTAATTTGGCAAATAGAAAATCAGTCAGTTGTGTGTGCTTTAATTGTCAAATACACTGTTGAAGTTTTAAATGTAATGAAGGTATTTTAAAAACCAAGTCATTAATGGACTGGAGGAGAGCAACCCCTTGAAACTTATTCACTTTGCCTGAGTTTGACAGTGAAACAAGCAGCCCATGGAAAAGTATTTCTACCAAGAATCCATAATTCCTTTGATTGACATCTGTAGACAAGTACTCCAGAGTGCAATCTGGACGATTGGGGCGGGGCATTGGGGCACCCCCAATTCCATTGGTTTATAACACAGCAAATCTTATTGGTGTAGACCCGACCATGCACATTCCTATGATTTTGTATTTAATTTGGCCATATTACAGAAATATTATGTGCTAACTCTAGAATCATAGGCCTATCTTAATTATTATCTGTTTAGTAACCATGGTAATTTTAGTCAGATGAAGTCATTGTTTACAAATAAACTCGTGACGACAGCACCTCCGGGTTCTTCAGGCTGCAGCGCTTCATTCATATATCCTTGAGGATCGGCAGGCCACAGATCAGCACTAAATTGGGATTGTATATGCAAATTATGATAACATAAGCGGCTGATTCTACGTTTTAACGCACAACCGTTTTTTGTTGTTTAAATGAGATGAGTTATAGCCAAAGTTGCTCAATGCATCACAGACTTGTAACGTTATGTTATAAAGTGCTAATAAAATGTTTTCATGGCAAGCTCAATGTTTTCTTGTTTATATCTTAATAAATATTTGAGCCTACACTTAGACATTTCTGTAATTTCCACAGTTATTTACTGTAAATCACCCAGTGTAATACTGCAAATTCCCTTTACAGTAAATAACTGTAATACCCTTTGCATCATAGGATTTTTCTGTGACGTCAGACCCCACATACAGAGACTTACTGTATTTTTTTAAATTGCTGTATACTACTGTAACGGTCTCTTTGGCGCCATTATACTGAGGTCGTTTTATTTTCCTCATTTCTTACATCTGGATTGACACAATTTGCCCTACACCGTGTCTACAACGCCACAGTAGCTTGGGACTGACTACACTGGACGTGTTACATCGCTTGTAATGATTGGAAAATGCGTTTGTACTTCGTGTCAGAAACAGTGTGAGCGCTTTCAGTACATCTGTACATCAGAAATGATGCTCCGGAGCAGGTTATGTTCCAGGGTTAGTTCACTTCAGCGCTATCAGAGCATGTATGATCTACTGACGAGCCTTCAGTGGGCGTGACAGATGGCGCACAATATTATATATTATTACAATACAGTTATGTATATAGCCTACTATATATATATATATATTTATTACATTTTATATTATCATCTCACACATGGATCGGCATTTTCTATGATGTATTTCTATAATAAAAATACATATCTGATATGACTTAATATATAATTAGCATCAAAAAAACAATATAATTCTTATTCTCAAGGATTAAAGATTAAACTAAAAAAAAAAAAATGATTGCAAAACCATCAATTAGGTGGCGATATGCTCTAAGCATAAGGCCTACATGACCGTTGAACAGAAGAAGAAGAAAGAAGCAGCATGGCGCGCTTATTCTTAGCGTCCGTTTCCATAGTGACTCGTCAATTCGTCGCTCTGTTGAGAATGTCTTGAGTCTTAACCAGGAACATACTCTGAGTTGAATGAACTTACTCCCGGATGCGTTTTTGGAACCACATACCTCGAGTAAGCAAGGTTTGGGGTTAAGCAACCGAAAGTTCAGGGTTTATCTGACGGTAAGTTAACCATACTTTCTGGAATACACCCCAGTTCACACTGATGGACTATTTGGTATTATTGTCTTATTTGT
This sequence comes from Onychostoma macrolepis, assembly GCF_012432095.1. NCBI lineage: Eukaryota > Metazoa > Chordata > Actinopteri > Cypriniformes > Cyprinidae > Onychostoma > Onychostoma macrolepis. The sequence goes on along the minus strand of NC_081165.1, from coordinate 26,517,706 downwards.
CACCGCAGTTGTTCTTCAAAATAAAACCATTTGCGGGATTGTCCTATGTCTTACTGAACTACAGTGAATTATCATCATATCCTAAGTTTTTTATCCACCGATCCTAAAATAAAGAATATAGGCTACATATAAATATACATTATACAAAACAGCTAAATCTCAAACAGTGGATCATTTTTATCAACATCGCCCAGCTAAAACTGCTCAATGTTAAAATATGACTGCTTCGTGTACAGTGAAAAGTGCAATAATATGACTTCATTTAACGTGCAACCCACCTGTTGAGATTGAGGACCACTATTTACATTCATCACACAGAAACATAATTAATACTTCTCATAGGTGAGACTATTTATTGCATAGGTAGGACTATATCATGGCCACGAATTAAGAATTTGTTCCCAAGACTGAATTCGTGAGCTGCTCATATTATACAGCTCTGTTCTGCCCGAAGTACTCGGAGATGCCGCCACCAAGCGTTTGATAGGAACTTAATCTATCTAAAATTGCTGTTGTTAGCACTTAATATGCCAAACAGCGTAGATAATTCATAAAAACGTATATAAAAGAATGCTCATGCGCAGACGTCTACACCAATAAGCTCTGCTGTAAATTGAAATTGAAGGTGAAAAATGAAATTGAATGTGGGCGGAGCCACATGTGTCGCCCCGCCCCATCGTCCAGGGTGCACTCTCGTACGTTTCTATGTGAAGATCCCCAAAAGGCAACTGATTATGATTAATTACTAGGAAAACTAAGTACTAGTGGGTACAAAGGTACAATCATGGTAAATGTGCGATAGCAGAAAAGCAGAGTACAAAGATTTAAGATTCTGGTAAAATTATGACTTAAAAAAGAATTAACCAAACAAGTTAAAAGACCAAAAACAGACGACCCTGGATGAAATATTAAACAAATGTGTTCCAAAGAAGAACAAATGTAAATGACAAAGTTTGATCAAGTGGAAAATAATCATAAACTAAAAAAAGCGAAAAATTGCAATGAGTCAGATTAATTGCATAAGGGGGATGTTGTGTAAAATGCATTCAAGAATACAATTACTCTGGCTCACTGTTTAGCTAGTATATTATGTCAAATGGTTTATTATTTTGTTTATTTCCGGCAGAAACCTTATATGGGCAATTATGTAACTGTTGCATAGGTATTGTATTTATAATACAATGAGTATAACATTTATATGATGTCTGACCCAGTAATGTAAGGCTGGAGAGTGTCGCAGAGTTATACAGTATGTGAGGGCAGAGGTGACTGTACAGAGTTGAATTCAGGGTCAAAGAGATCAGGAAAAGACCACACATTGTTGTTTTAAAACTTTTATTAAGCATATGTTTAGTAAGATAATAGAGATATGAGGGAAAAAGAGGAGAGAGTTCGTAACAAGAGGTGATGGGCTGGCTGCAGGACGAGGTCTACAGTAGAATCCAGAAGAAGAAAGAAGAGATAACACATGAGGCTACTTTAAGACGTTGAGGGTGTTCCCAGTCTGCGTCATTTGGGGAGTTCACTAGTTTAAATATCCGTGAGGACGAGATTAGATGCCACTACGGGACCTGAAGAGCTTCTCCGGGACCAGAGCCACCTCTGATATTGCCTTGAGTAAAGAACTTTTCGATATTTATACTTTATTTAATACTTGTATGCAGTAGTTCTAGAATACTTGTGCTGCTAGATGTACAAATTGTAATGAATAAACTGACTTGTATTTATATAACAAAGTCTGCCTCGTCAGCATTGATTTACAAGCCAGAACAGACCCTTTGGTCCTAATTTGTACTCATAATTTAGGTCCGATTCGACTTATTTACCTAACCTGAGAATAATAAAAATAAGATGAAGGTGTTTAAATATGCACTGAAAAACAACATCTATAGAAATTTTGATATTTAGAATTTCTATATAAAGAATGGAATGGAAATGTTCTGTGTATGTTAGAGGTTCTTCTTGGAACTATTGATGGAAATAAAGATCCTGTGTTTTTAACAGTATGTATGTGTGTGTGTGTGTGTGTGTGTGTGTGTGTGTGTGTGCGTGTGTGTGTGTGTGTGTGTGTGTGTGTAAAATCAGTGTCATACTGTATTTGCATCAACAGGGTCTTAAGGGTTGCTCAAAGTAAACTTGCAATTTTGGAATCTATACCAAACAGGATATGATGTCACGCTCTTGGAATTCCTTTTGTTTATTGTTACCGCTTCCTTCTCTGCCCTTTTTTCTAGTGACTCCGAGTTGATTTCAAAGTGATCAAGGGCAAAAATCATTGTGCTCTAACTTCGAGTTGGTGCCTTATTCTGTGTGTCTCAGGAGTGGCGAAACTTCACCTGCATCACTCCACCAAAGCCCCGTGGAGAACTTCTGACACCTAAAATGTCTGGAAATAACAGCTTTTAACTCAAAATATCTTATCACCTTCGCAATGTTCTAAAATTCAGTGTAAAATGGCAGCTATGACGACGTAAATTCATACAAAGCTCGTTATTTTTCTAAATGTCTGCCGATATTTGCTCTGCATTAAAACGAATGTGTTTTATTTTCAGATGAAGAATGTGACATACTTTATACCAAATGTCTGCGAGAAGAAAACCCCAGAGTCGATTTCACTGTTTCAAGTGAGATTAATAAGAAATTACTCGAAAAGGAAATATGGAAAAAGCATATTTCAAAAAGTCCAAGTGTGGAGCTTGCATCAGCTACTGCTTCAGGAAGCGGCATCATAGGCATGATTGACACGTTTCACAGACCCGCAGATGCCAGTGCAGAAGGCACCTATACTCGAGCTGGATCATATGTGGATGGTTTTGAAAACAAACCAGGAAGGAGGATTCCCAAAGCTGGAGTCTATGCGGAAGCAGGAGTCGGACGATACAGTGCTGAATACAGTGTATTTAGGTTTGAAGCCAAAGGTCCAAACGCCTCAGTTGTCGCTGAAGCCACTGCGGCTAGACTCGGGGCCGGAGCAATGGCTCAGGCTGAAATTGCCAGTGCGTCAGTTAGTGCTGGTCCAGTTGATGTGAAATTAGGACTTGGAGTCGACACGGGTGCATATGTTGGTTTGGGTGGGGTGGAGGCCAAAATACTGGGAAGTGGAGCCTCAATTGGTCCAAAAATCAGTGTATCTCTTCTGGGTTCAGAACTCTCATTTTCATTCTAGTCACACAGGTATCAATAACCTTTGAATATTTACGTGTAATATTTTACTATGTCTAAATTTATCCTAAAAACCCATTTACTGTCTCAGTTTTGACTGCTCTCATTAGGAGTCGTCACAGCGGCTCGTCTGGACATCTATTTGTCGCAGGTTTTCCTGACACAATCTAAAACTGACATCCTGAAAACCCATCAACTACTACTAATATTTAACTCACTTAATTAATCATTCAAATTGTTCTCTATATTTAAACATGACTGTTATAGTTGCATATCACTTTTTATAATTCATTTATATCATCTAATGTATACAATTATCACATTGTAAGACTATTTTTCTATGTTCCTGTCCCCATTTAGGAACATGTACCTTGTTATCTGTCAAAATGTCAACTATTAAACTCACACTTGTGTGTCTAATGGCGCTTTTCCACTGCGTGGTACGACTCGGCTCGGCACGGTTCAGAACGGCACGGCAAGGCTCAGTTCGGCTCGGTTTGTGTTTCCACTGCAGTTTAGTACCGCTTTAGAGTGGGCAGGATTATTCACGTGTCGTTATAGTTGCGCCGCCTCTACTGCCGTGACTCCTGAAAAACGTTTTAATTCCGCGTCGCTCCATCAGGCTCTCGCTGAATCCGCTCCTCGGCTATCAATGAGAGGACAGTCTGTACTTCCTCGACAGCCATTTTTTGGTTCTTAAAAGAAAGGTGCGCCCATTCAAAACAGTTGCATTCGATCCTTCGCTGGCTGCTGATTTAAATCTAGCGGGTCTGTTGTGTCTCAGTGCCGCAAGTTCAATGACGCAAGCAGTGACGATTTTCTCCAGCCAATCAGTGATCAGCAGAGTTTACACGTCACGTTTTGGTAACGTTATGGTTCACTTGGAACCTCGGCTGAGGTGGTACTAAAAAAAGTACCAGGTACCAGGTACTATATCCAGTGGAAAACCCCCCAAAAGTGAGCCGTACTGAACCGTACCGTGCCGTACCATGCAGTGGAAAAGCGCCATAATTTGGTCATATATCTTATAATATTATGATTCTCTAATTACTGCTATTCTTCAATTCGAGCTGGTTTGTCAACCTCTTTATTATTACAATATGCTTATTGCTGTGGGGTTTTTTTTTTTTTTTTCGTTTTTGTTTTTTTTAGAGTGGCCTGGTTGGTGTATAATAGTAAGGTCAAGAACTTGTAATATTTCCTGAATCTTCTCAGTGAAATCAGCATGTTTAGTTTATTTACCTTTCAAATTGGTAAAATGTTCTCCTTTGAATTGTTTTCATTTTAAAATCAATAAAAACCTGTTAGTGTCTGTTATTGGGATGTCTTGTGAAATGCCCAGTTCTTTTTTTTTCCTGAGTGCCCTTGAAACTCCCATGAGCTCTGTATTTTTTATTCATTTATTATTCATTTAATTATTTTTTCATTTAATCTATAATCATTATCCATTTATGTAAGTTATCATTTGATTATTTATATAATTTTTATAATCATCTATAATTTAATCTTTTAAATACGAATTATTTGATTATTTGTAATTTATATTATGTTTTTAACTATTTTATTATTATTACCATTTTTCTTCCTTATAGTTATAATCTTATGATTGGAGATATTTGTTTTCATGAGTAAGAGACGAGAGAATGTCTCCTTTTCAAGGTTTTTAACATCACAGAACGATGTTGTGAAGCAGTAAATTTGTGCTGGTCAGACGAAGACTGAGCATTGAAACATACACAACTAAGATTATTCAATAAACTCAGCTCATTTTTATCATCATTACTTTATGTCCTGTTTCTGCTCTTCTCTGGCTTTTTTCAGTCAGCTTCTTAGCTGATAGAAGACTGTTAATACAGTGTTGGGTTCCAGACAAAACTTGCTGCTAACAAGTTGTTTGAATACCAGACAAAACTGATATTTTCTGACAGGATCTGATTTAGAGATCTGGGCCCATATTCACAAAACATTTTATCTTACCACTAAGAGTTCTCCTAAATAGCAGTAAAAGTTTTAGATAAGAGTTCCCTCTTCAAACCTATTCACAAAGCTGCTGAGACAAACTCTTACTAAGGAATAGAGAGAAGTCTTAAGCTAAGAGTAAGGGGGCGGGGTTGACCTCGTTGCTATGGGTGATGTCAGCATGCTTACTAACTATGCATGAAGTGATTGGCTGATAGTCTCTGATTTATTACTAGAAATAGGTTGGAAAAAAATAAAAATAATAAAAATGTTGCCACATTCAAATAAAGATTTTTAAAATGTAAGTGTCATATGTTCAGCTAATTGTCAGGCTCTTACAGGTATGCTTCTCGTAAACAATTAGTGAATATGCATATAAACAGCCTTTTAATTAACAGAGTAGAATAATCATGGATGATAGTAAGACGTGCAAACATAAAAGAAAACCAAGCTGGACACAAGAACACCTGTTACTTCTTGCCCAACTGGTTAATGAAGTAAGTCAATTTTATTTATAGAGCACATTTAAATCCAGCTTACACTGACCAAAGTGCTGTACAAAACAATCATAAAATACAATAAAATACAAAATAAAACTGAAAAAAATGAAAACAATATAATCAAAGGAAACTTTGGAGTTGGGATAACCTCCAAAACCAAAGGTGATACCCTTTTAAAAGTTCATTATTGTCAAATGTTTCTAAGTTCCGAGGCAGATTTATTTGATCAAAAATACAGTAACATTACAGTACTGTTAAACAGTAAAATTAATTTCTAAATATGTGATTTTTTTTTTCTGTTTTCTATGTGAATATATTGTATTGTAAAATGTAATTTATTTATGTGATCAAAGCTGATTTTCAGCATCATTACTCCAGTCTTCAGTGTCACATGATCTTCAGAAATCATTCTAATATTCTGATTTGCTGCTCAAGAAACATTTCTGATTATTATTAATACATATATTAAGGATCTCGTCTGTCTGATGTTTATCATGTTCATATGATGTTTACTACTGTGAATATGATAAGTAACTTTTTTAATATGCTGGGGAAATTCCCGACATTAAACAAACAACCATTTACATGCATTGGGCGTTTGTGTTGTAAAAATGTACAGGGATACTTCAGATTGTAAAATACGGACTCATTAGGAATGTTTTCTCATTAAAATTGTGCAATTTCTTATTTATTCAATATGTATGGGAATACTAGGGAATACCAATATGGCGGCGCGGTGGCTTCACTTTCATGACGTCATGAGCAATCCAGTTCTCTACTAGCCTATAGATCAGTGGTTGAACTCATCATGTGATCCGGCCAGCGAGGTCACACTAGCCAATAGGATCGCACACGTGTGGCACCATTAGACATCAGAGGAAGCATCTCAAACAGTTGACAAGACATATGAAATCCTTCATTCAGTAACAAGAAGTTTGTGTGAAGGCTCTGGTGGATCTAGGGGTGGAGCCAGCGGGGCCCTGGCCCCACCTGAATTCTGATTGGTTCCTGAAGAGCCCCTGTCCTGTCACTCATCTCTGATCTACTCAAAGCACTCGGTTAGTTGGTTGAAAATTCAGCTCGTGTAAATGTTTCTTTCTACCGCATCTTAATACGAAGCTTTACTTGTGAATATGGAGATTCATGTCTATAGTGCTGACTGATTTAAAATTGTTATTTTGGCCTCTCTTGAAATGGGTCACATTACCAGATGCTAGAAAATACAGTTTTTGATCATTTTCAACCTTACGGGGGCAAGAGCATAAGGTAGGTGTCTAAATGAATGTGCACTTAATGCTGTTGAACCTTAGCCTAACTACGTCAGACTTCGTACTTCCACTCAATTTCAGTTCACTTCTGTACTCAGTCTGATATAGCAAACCAGCTCCCAGATTATCTCCGGCTCCGCACCAGCCGTCCAACCAACGAACAGAGGGCGGGCTGAGAGCTGTGACGTAGATGCTAAGCGCCGAATTTAAGATTGTAGTTTAGGTGAGGGAAATCTAAAACGACAGCGGACATGGAGACACTATTGGAGATGCTATTCGCTCTGTTGTGGAGAATATTCCCGGCATTTGCCAGCTGAAGCCCGAACAAGAAGAGTGTTTGGTTCACATTTTGAGTGGAGGTTTAGAGGGTGTATCTCAGTCCCTTTTATCTGTCGAGTTCGAACTGGCACCCTTTTGACAGGTCAGTGTCTTCTTTCTTTTCCAGTCCTTGAATATTGCCATGTCATGCTGTAATCTTGCAATTAAGTTGCAGCATTTCCGACAGCATCCCCCCCCCGAGAAAGTAAATGCTTGTCAATTATGCCCTTCCAGACTCTGTATTATTTGGTATTACCATGCTAGTTTAACCTACTTTACAAAGCAAACTTTCTGCTAATATAAGAGTGTGTGGTCTTTCAATCAGATGTGTGTGGAAGTTGTTTTCATTTCTACATCAACATTAGGTTCCAGATGCGTTTTCTTTCAGAATTAACGACATGTAGAACATGAATGAATAGTCATTCACTCATTCATTCATTCAACTGTTTACGGTAGACCTTATTTTGAGTGTGAAAAATCTGTCAAAAGAAGGAGATGTAACAAAAATCTTCTACAGCTGTACTGTCTCACATGAAAATGCCAACATAACAGAATTCTGGATTGAATCCATACTATTATAGAACATATACTTTTTCATTGGTCACAAACTACGGTAAGTTCTTCTTAAAATGGAGTACATTGACTCAGATGTCAGCCAAATCAAAACAGTAGAAACATCCTGGTTTCAACATCCAATGTATCAAACAAAATGACTAAAAATAATGAATGGACTATAAAGATATTTTACAAAGCTTGCAATATTCCTGCTATAAAAATGTTCCTGTTGAGTAAAATGTTTTTAGTTGCTGAATTTACTGAAATTATCTGAATTAAAAATCACTGAAAATGACCTGGATATTATATTTACCACAATATACCAGTAGGCTATTTCTAAACACCACTTTTGAATTGTTACAGGTTACGTGTTACTGGTTCAGAAATCATTCTAATATGCTGATTTGCTGCTCACGAAAAAGTTCTGAATATTATCCATGTTAAAAAATAATTGTGCTGCTTCATATTTTTTTTATTTGATCATTTATCTTTTATTTGAAGATTTAAAGTGATGATTATTCAAGGATGCATTAAATTAAGGGGAAAAAAAGGAGACAGTAGAGACCTAATGTTACAAAATATTAATATTTCAAATAAATGTCCTTTTTTTGAACTTTCTTTTCTTCAGAGAATCCTGAAATATTAAGCGTATACCGTTACCACAAAAATATGAAGCCGTTTTCAACTGCTGAACTAGATGCTTCAACTCTTTTAAACTGCCCTTTTTTTAACAGAACCATAATAATATTTAATATATCAGTCCATATATATATATATATATATATATATATATATATATTGTGACGGATCGGTGGCCCTCCCCCTCATCATCATCACCACCCCATCCCTTATTCGCCGCCCTTCACCAGGCTCCCGACTGGAGTGGGTGGATGAGAGGAGGGGCGTGGGATCAACGCGGGCTGGCGGCGTGTGATGAGGCACAGCTGGACTGAATGAAGCCTCATCACCGCCGCTGTTAAATGCCCAGCACGCCCCCTCCTCGAGAGACCGGTCTCTTCCCCCGTGCATGCACGCTGGTGTCCTCACCAGAGGAAAAAAATAAATAAATAAATAAAAAAATAATAATAATAATAAATAAAATAAAAACCACGACAAAAATGAGGAGAACAGAAAGAAAGAAAGGATAGGGAAAGAAAATAAATAAATAATAAAAAAATAAAAAATTAAAATGAACAAGTTTAATCTTTCATAAGTTTTAATTTAGTTTGATATTAGCCATTGTTGCTACCTCCTCCTAACCCCCCTCCCACAAATCTTGTGTAGATATTGATGAATGGCGTGTCGTTGTGGATGGCTTCAGACAAAGAGGGTCAACGGATTCATGATTGATGGAGGTTTATGAGAGATAACAAAGAGGGGTGTAATTCTATTGTATTATTTTGAGTGGAGGTTGACAGGTTTTCCATGGAGATGTACTCTAGTAGTAAGTTTTTCCAAGATGTAATATGTATGGTGTTCCTTGATTTCCAGTTCATGAGGATAGTTTTCTTGGCGATAGTTAGAGCCACTAGAAGTAATTTACTATCTGTATCGTTTGAGTTGATTATAGATATGTCACCTAATATACAGAGTGAGGGAGATAATGGGACGTGACATCCCATAAGATTGGATAGTGACTCAGTAACGTTTTCCCAAAATTCTTTAACTGGGGTGCAATGCCACATGGCGTGAAGATGTCTGAGGTGTTTTGTGTACAATGTGAGCATGTTTCTGAAGTAAAACCCATTTTAAATAATTTCCGTCCAGTAAGGTGAAATCTATGAAGTACTTTATATTGTATTAGTTGAAGGTTGGCATTTTTCGTCATGAAGTAAATATTTTTGCAGATTTGTGTCCAGAAGGCAGCATCGGGAGCAATAGATAAATCTGATTCCCACCTAACATTTGGTAGACTTAATGTATTGTCTGATTTTGATATAATTCTGTATATTTTGGAGAGTAGTTTTTTTGAAGATATATTAATTAGCGCTGATATTGAGGGGGGAATCAAAATGATTGCTAAGGACAATATAGTAGTTAATGGATATTGGTAGGGACATGTCTGTATTAAATTCTAATCCCTTGGACAAAATGGTCCAGTTATCAAATATTTTTTCTTTAGGAATTTTTAAGTCAATTATAGTGTACATAAAAAAGCTAAATTGGTCTAATCTGAATCTGAAAAGTAAGACTGATTATCCCTTGATTAATTGCTAGGTCTTAAAACTGTGATATCATGAGTGATTTTACTTTGATGTTCCTTTGTTTCTTGTAAAAATTTCACGCTATTTTACTGCATGTTTACACTGAAAAACAATTAAAAAGCAGCGGCACAGCAAACAACATCATTATTCCAGAAACCTCCTAATAACACAGAGAGACTAAACACTCACACCTTGAGTCTGGGAATCACAGCAAACACTGAAGATTTGATATATGAGGATGAACTGATTTGGTATTTTGTGAAGGAAAACCTCAAGCTCTCAGATTGTGCTAAAGTGGAACTATTGCAAGAATACTTTTGGTACGCTTTAAATATCTTGCATTTAAAGACCGATATTATTCAAAGATCATACAATCAATAGTGACATTTTAACACATTCTAGGCTTAATATTAAGAAATGTGAATTGTACACAAATAGTACTCCAAATAAAGTTATTATAAAGAAATATGTCAGTAAATATGTTAATAGATTTGAATTTATTATGAAATAAATGTATTTTAAATATATTACTTTTTATTAAGGCATTGAAGAAAAAATTTTGGTTTCCCAAAGAACTTTTCATTGAAAACCAGAAGGTTCTTTGGGGAATAAAAATGGTTCTTCTACATTGAAAACTTTTTTAAGGGATGTTTACACAACTGTTTTCAACTAAACACTTACATTTACATGACATTGTGTTTTGGGGGTCTGGAAACACAAACTTTGGTTTCAAATTGCAAGTTTAAAAAAAAAAAATACCAGTGTCGTCTCTGTGTAAACTACAAAAATGTGAGTTTATGAAAATGGTGATACAATGCACATGTGTATTACGTGTTCAGTCTGTAGGCATGAGCGACTTCTTAGCATCACCTTTTCAAAGCATAAGAGAGACGCACATCTTTCCATCTTAACAGTTGTTTACCAAAGCAGAGATACCTGTCATTTCTGTCGCTTCGACAGGATGTCAGTTAACTGCCTGACGCCTGTTTCAGTTTCACACATACTCCGTTTGCAGTGCGTATTTTTTTCCCAACCTGATCTCACAGAATTCCGTGTAATGTTCACGGACTTGATTAACCCCGAATCTGTGGTGGCATCACGGAATCGCCGAAAATTCCGTGATGGGCTCACAGAAGTGATACCAATGTAAGTCAGTGACAGACATCAGCCGTGCTCCACGCATCAATATGCCGACGCGATACTGGGAAATTTATCGTCATCATTATTGTTCAGAACTGGGTAGGTTTAGGGTAGGGGTGGGGTCAGGTACTCCAGTGAAAGTATAACTGCATCGGAGTCACTCTTTTTACGTGGTCCGATGCAGCGCTGGTGTTGAACCAGTGAATCCGTGCATGGACCACGGCTGATGCCTTCTGTGAGCCCAGCACGGAATTTTCGGCGATTCCGTGATGCCACCACAGATTCGGAGGTTAATTAAGTCCGTGAACATTACACGGAATTCTGTGAGATCAGGTTGTTTTTTCCGCACCCATGTTAACGGATTAAAGCGTTCACACTGCACGCGGTTGCGGTCCGGCAGTGCGTTCCAGGAGCGGTGCGTCTGCAGCAGTGCAGAGATCGTTTCCGCACCGAGTCTATTTTTTGCTGTGCTGCTGCACGTGCTGAATTAAAGTGACAGCGCTTTGTTCGAGGTAAAAATGTGTCTTGTGGAGGTAGAAAAACTAAGTTGTTTAAGACCCGCGGGACTATTTATAATAAAGATTTAAATGTAAAAGGCACGAGAGCCGACTGTTTCTGTCAGTGGTGAGTTTTCATTTAAAATACTTGTGAAAAGTAGGCTATATGCTGTGTTTAAATGTGTTTCCACTTGCTTGATATAGTTTCAACTTAATATACAAATCTAGAAGCCAAGTGCATTTAATACGTTGTTTATATTAATTGAGTTAATATAAACAACGTATTAAAAGATTGTGTAACTGTACAAAATAGATCACAATGCTGAAAAAGCACTTTCAGTATAGGCTAACAACGTTTGGATTTGAAATCAAAATAATGGATAAATGTTGTGTCTGTGGGAAACTGCAAACGCTTCCTGTGTGAAAGCACTGTGAGTCCGTGCTGCTTCTGCACCGCATACATAACGCACACGGACTGCATACGCACTGCAGATGGAGGATGTGTGAAACAGGTGTAAGGGGGCAGCTTCGGTCCTGGAGGGACCGCCGTCCTGCAGAGTTTAGCTCCAACCCTAATCAAACACACCTGCCTGTAGCTTTCCAGTGATCTTGAAGACCTTGATTAGCTGCTTCAGGTGTGTTTGATTAGGGTTGGAACTATACTCTGCATGAAAGTGGCCCTCCAGGACCGAAGTTGCCCATCCCTGACCTAAGGGGTTTGGGGCCCCGAATAACAGCACTGAAGAGAAAAGCAATAAGCATACCCATGCATAACCAAATACAAATATTTATTATATTAAAACAATTGTGGAATTATAACATCTAAAATAAAACATTTTCATATTGTTAAAGTATAATTCTGTACCAATTCTGCAATAAAGCTGATTTACATTTAAAAAAATATTTTTAATAAGGTTTTTGTCTTCATGGTTTGGTAGTAAAATGTTACACATAAATATTCCAAGGTAATTAATTCCTCTGTGACTACATGACTGAACATGACGCTTCATTGCCTAGAACAGCTACACCAGTTCTTGGACCAACTGAGAATCCAGTTCCCAGGACTTTGGCCTCCACCCCATCCAGACCAGCAGATGCACCCGTGTCAAATCCAAGTCCCACTTTCACACCAAATGGACCGGCTTTAGCTGACACACTGGCGATTTCAGCTCGAGCCATTGCTCCAGTTCCAACCAGACTGGCTTCAGCGCCAAATGAGGCGTTTGCAAATGAAACAGATGAGCTTTAGTGCAGTGCAAATAGACATTTAGAAAACAACAAGCTTTATAGAAATATAAGCCGTTTTGCACTGAACATTAGAACACTGTAAATGTGACTAGTTGGTTTTAGTGAACCTTTCAAGCTAATATTTCTGTATTTGGTGTGATTCAGTCTGAGATTTGGTCTGCCTACATCTTCATAGTGTGTTAGGAATAATATATTTTACAAAATAAACTATATATTTTTCATTTAATAAAAACATTTCAGATTTTCTCAAAATATGACAGCAATGACCTATTTCTTTGACCTATTTCATTCAGCATTTGGGAATATTCAGAAACACATAGGCTACTGTATAACAGACTACATTCAGAAAATTAGCAAGTACATAAATACACAAAATAAAATTAATTAACAAATACTAAAATGTAGAGTTTATGCAAAGTCAGTGTTAGTAAATATAGACCAACTATTACAATACACTCACCACTTTCCTCATCTCCACGGTGGACAAGTTCTTCATCTGCAAATAAAACAAATGGGCTTTAATGCAGTGCAAATAGACACAGATGTGTAAAAAAAAAACAAGCTTTATATTAAAATGCACTTACCATTTCCACCATGTCCACGGAACCTTAACTGTTGTTCTTTGGACATTTTAGTGTGTCACAAGTTCTCAATCTCAATAAGTCTTTGGTGGAGTGTTGTTGTGTCTCAGTCATTCTAGCTGCTCTGTATAAATATGGGCAGTAACTGAAAGTGAAAGCCAAAAACAAAATGTCCTGCAGTAGATTTAAGTCCCTGATCACTTTCCATCCCATATGGAGCCCATTGTCACTTAAAAGAATTGTACAAACAGAAGTTGTGTATGATGAACACATAGACTATGACTTGTGCCATTTGTTATAATATGTCCTGTTATTTATTCAAACAGAAACCCTAAAGCTTGACATCCTGTCTGAAAAATACCAGTCTCATTTGATTATCCCCGTTACAACCCTGGCTCTGGGGAAGCAACATAAAGGACACAAAACGGGTTTACCAAATAAAATAAGGTTTATTAAATAATCAAAAGAGAAAAGGAGGGACTGTCACGAAGCAAGCCCAGCTACTGCGCGCAGAGAGAGAGAGAGAGAGAGAGAGAGTGAGAGTGAGAGTGAGAGTGAGAGTGAGAGTGAGAGTGAGAGTGAGAGTGAGAGTGAGAGAGAGAGAGTGAGAGTGAGAGAGAGAGAGAGTGAGAGAGAGATGGAGTTTTAAATAGCTCCTTTCATGTGACATCAATTAGCCTGTTGATTGCAGGTGAGCTACTGGGTAACTGCAACAAAACACAAAGTTAGAACACTCCCACAACACTCCCACCCTTAAAATGTTGCTATAGGAGAACCTAATGCAACACTAACATGTACAATAAGATAAACAGATAAGATCTTGATAAGGCATCTGCCAACACATTATCCTTTCCACGAATGTGGCAGAATTTAAGACCATTACCTTACAAAAATAAACTCCCTCACATTAACTGCTGGTTAGCATCTCATACAACCTTCCGGTCAATGAGGTACGGCCCACTATATTGAGCCTGTAACACAAAACCAAATACAGATAAAAAAATACAAGTACTTGGTCTCCTGAACAGGAACAGACTGCTTAGCCTTTCAAATCAAAGCAACAATTCATCTTCTCCGGAGTTGATTTGAAATACCGTTTGGCCAATTCACAAACCCCACCAAACCTAAAAACAATACAGTCCAAAGGGTTAATAGGTGTAACATGTTCAGGAGCCAACCATTTCTCCAAATAGGATGTAGTGGAGCTACGGGAATAAACTGGTTAGGTTTACCTGTCGCCTGACAAACATGACATGATTTGCAATACTGAGCCACATCTGACCTCACCCCAGGCCAGAAAAAGTGCCTTAACACACGATCCAAAGTGTTCCTGATACCAAAATGGCCAGATAGACAATGATCATGAACAAGCGACAAAAATATCGGATCGATAAACTTCTGGTACCACTACTTGAAACACACTACTCCAATCATCCTGACTTGACATTTTTGGATCCGTCCACTTTCTCGTCAAAACCCCATCACTAATAAAATAACCAGAAGCTACATTTGATAATGTTTCATCTGGTACCACATCTTCAAACATAAGTGACAAAGTAGGATCTTGCTTTTGTTTGAGTATTAGTTGTTCTCGAGATGGAAACATCTTTCCAAACCCGGTGAAGTTCACATCACCTTGGGCCATAAAAGTATCAAAAAGTGGAATCTCGGATTGATTTGAAGGAGGCTTGCCTTCAACATTCCTCTTAGCTGACATGGCACGAGTCATAACACAAACAGAGAATGTGTCTGGATATGCCAACTCAAGCTCATCTGGGCTGTCGGATTTACAGGGAGTGGAAGTTACTTCAGGAACAACTTGTACTCTACCACCAGCCAAATCGTTCCCCAGAATAAAGGACACCCCATCTATAGGTATATGGGAACAAAGTGCAACTTCAACATTACCAGAAACTAGATCAGATTGTAGATGAATGTTATGTAAAGGCAAAGACAAAAATCCTCCACCAAATCCTTTAACAATTACCTCTGAACCTTGTGCCGATTTTTCATTAAGAGACAATACATCCTGAAGAACCACAGATTGAAAAGCTCCAGTATCTCTCCAAATCTTAATAGCTTGTCTATGTTCTGGGTCAGAGGACAAACATACAAAACCATCCATCAAAAATGATGAGCCAGCTAACGCTTCCTTCTTGCATTCCACTTTCTCAATTGCAAGTGAAGATGACAAAGGTAGACTTAACACTGGAGAACTTACAAACGCTACAGTTTTTGTGAATTTCTGCTTCCTACTTAGAACAGGACAGTCTGCAATAAGATGACCTGGTCTCTTACAGTAAAAACAGGCCCTCTCTGAAGTTGAACCATCACTAGCCATTTTCTCATCATAAGATGAATCAGGTAACTTTCCAAATCGGAAAGTATTGTTCTGGTCCTTACTCTGAGACCTGTTCGTCACCAAAGTTTACCTTATGAGTCAAGACAAACTCATCTGCCAAAATAGCAGCTTGCTCTAAAGTTACTGCCTTCTGCTCATTCAAATAAACAGACACAACTTCAGGCAGACAGTTCTTAAATTCTTCAAGCAAAATAAGTTGTCTAAGTTGCTCCTTATTTACCACCCTCTGAGATGTACACCACCGATCAAACAGACTCTCCTTCTGCTTTGCAAACTCAACATAAGTGTGATGCACAAGTTTAACACAACTTCTAAAACGCTGGCGGTAAGCTTCAGGAACTAGCTCATATGCTTTCAGTATAGCTGCTTTAACCTCATAATCAGTGCTCCTCTCAAGACTCAAAGCAGAGTAAGCTTCCTGGGCTTTACCTACCAAAACACTTTGTAAGAGCAAAGTCCACACATTTTTAGGCCACTTAGATGTGGTTGCCACACGTTCAAAGTGAGAAAAATATATCTCAACATCTTTCTCAGAAAAAGGAGGCACTAACCTAATATGGCTACCAACATTGAACAAAGGAACATCACCTCTAGGAGTTGATCTTTCAGAAGCCACTTTCAACTCAAACTCCTTAAGAAACCGTTCATGTTCAAGATACATTTGTTTCTCTTTAAACTGCCGTTCCCTCTCCCTAGCCTCCAGCTGTTTCTCCTGTAAAGCTAGCTCCCTAAGCCTCAATTGCATTGCAGCTTCAGACAAAGGAGTAACCATAGGTTGGAAGGAAACTAGCTTAACTTTCAAAACACCATTATCGATCAACACATTTCTAATGTCCTTTATACTATCCTTTAAACGCTTTTCACTACTAGTAATGGTGATATCATAATGAGAAGCTAATTGCAAGAGTTGATCTTTTGTAAAAAGCTCAAGCAACTCATCTGAAGGTTCCTTCAGGAAGTCCTCTAAAGAAGCCATTACTAAACTGAACTCCTAAACTAAAGTGCTAACAAAAGCACGAAACAAATGGAGTCCTTTCCACTACATGCACAAATGCACAGTTAACACCACAGGTCCACAGTAGTACAAAACTACAAAAATAACACAAAGCAGCAAATTTACTCTCACACAATAACTGTAAACCCAAAAGTAGAACTAACTGACCCAGTAAACTACAAAATGTTACTCCTCCCAAACAAGCAACAGCTCTTTAATGCCACTAATTACTCAAACCTTATACTGGGAATTAGTCTACACTAAAGTCCACAAAGGAACATCACACAAAAGCTGCTAGCACACTAAAGTTAGGATCACGGACCAAACAAACACGAGCAGCAGAACTTTTAACTCACCTAACTTGCTCTTCCTCTTACTCCCTACAAAAAAAAAAGTGAGCATGGTTGCTGAGCCTAACATAGTACAAAATACATGAGAAACACCCGGATACCTGCCTAACATTTCCTAAGCCCTATCTATCTTCTGAGGTGTACCGGGCACGAGGCGACTTTAAAAGCACAAAAACAACAACTGTAGACCATATAAATCAATGATCAAACAGTTGTGAATTGCTTACCCCCGACAGAGAATAAGTCTCCAAAATAATATCATAACCTCAAAAATAAAAAAGGCAAAATAACAAAAGAGTGAACCGAAGGAAGGATTGAATATTCAACCCAGCTGGAACACTCACCTTATCTAACCAGGGAAACTCATGCATAAATCACAAAAATCCTCCAACAACCATACTCACCAAAACAAATCAATCAAAAGGGAAAAAAAAAAAAAACAAAATCACAGTCCCAAAGTATCAAAAAAAAAGAGAAATGGACGAGCCCCCATTATGTTACAACCCTGGCTCTGGGGAAGCAACATAAAGGACACAAAACGGGTTTACCAAATAAAATAAGGTTTATTAAATAATCAAAACAGAAATGAAGAAGGGACTGTCACGAAGCAAGTCCAGCTACTGCCAAGCTGGCTGCAGAATCAAAGAGAGCGAGAGAGTGAGAGCATGTCCTGGAGTTTTAAATAGCTCCTTTCAGGTGACATCAATTAGCCTGTTGATTGCAGGTGAGCTACTGGGTAACTGCAACAAAACACAAGTTAGAACACTCCCACATAACAATCCCTTAACAAAAAAATTCAACACACACACACACACACACACAGCTGCTCAGCATGGCTGCGGGAGAGCAGTTTAGTTTTCAGAAGCTAACGTGCCGGCATGCTAGATTGTAGTTTAGCGGTAGGTGAGTTTGTTGGCTATGAAAGCATTAAGTCAGTGTCCAGGATGAATGGTGCAGTTGTCATTTTTTTGGATGAGGTGGATAAAGTAAACCGTTTGCTTGAGAGCGGGATTACCATTAATGACACATACACACCAGTTCTGTCTCTGACAGGTCCTGCAAAAAAGGTCATTATTTCGAATTCACCCCCGTTTTTGAAAAATGAGCTTTTGGAAAAAGAGCTAGGGAGATACGGAAAATTAGTGTCACCTATAAAAATGATTGCTTTCAGTTGCAAGTCTCCCCAGCATAAACATGTGGTGTCTTTTAAGAGACATGTTCATATGATTCTCAAGAAAAATTATGAAGAGCTGAACTTGGTTTTTAAGTTCAAGGTTGAAGACTTTGATTATACTGTACATGTAACTACAGAACTGATTAAGTGTTTTTTTTTTTTTTTTGGATTTTTCCAAAATGTCAAACAAAAGGAAGAGCCCAGAAAACAAAACAAATACTAATCAAGTCACAAAAATGCACCCAATGGTTTGTTCATCTCAGTCTCAAGAAAATTTGTCAGGTACACAGGAGGGTGGAAGTGAATGTGGGAACACACAAGTGGATGCAGAAAGTGTTTATTCTTTTGCCAAAATTCAGACTTTTTTTGCAAAAAACAAAAGGAATTAGATCTGTCAAAGTTGATGAATTTTTTCCAGACTTGAGTTTGATTCTTAGCTCAGTTAGGTTTTTCATGAAAAACACAGAACCCACTACCCAATCAACCTTTACTGATCAGGAAATATGTCATCTTAAGAAGTTGATGGTGAACGTTAAAACACAAATAGCAAATGATGATTAAGTGCTTGTAGTTTTTTGTTTTTGTTTTTTCTTCTTTTTTTGTGTTTATTTTATTGTTTGGTTTAACTGTAGTCCTATTTTTGCCATGTGTGACATAAAGCTGGTGTCCTTAAACGTTAATGGTGCCAGAGAGGATGTGAAAAGAATTTATCTTCTTAACAGCTCTAAACGTTCTCCTATAATGCCTGATGAGGTTAGAGAACACCTGACAAGAGATCAGAGACCATTCCTTCATCCAGAATCACTCCAGACCCTTTAGATTACCAGCTCCATGTTGGTGCTTCTTCTCTTCAGTTCACTCATTTTCTACAGGGTTCAGGTCAGAGGACTGGAATGACCAGCAGAAGCTTGGTTTTGTGCTCAGTGACTCATGTCTGTGTTGTTTTGAGGTTTGTGTTTGGATTATTGTACGGTTGGAAGATCCAAACATGGCCCATTATAAGATTTCTAACAGAGATTTCTAACATATTTTAAAGCTTTATATTCTGCATCTACATTTTGCTCCTCTCACCCTTTCTTAAAGGCGCTATACTAAAAATGTATTATTATTATTATCATTGAATGGATAAATGTTCATTCAATGGATAAAAGTTTGCACCACACTCAGACAAAAACTTAAAAAGCAACACCCAACACAAGTCTGGAGCAGGAGAGAAGTGAACCTCCCTCCACATTTCTTTTTTGCTCTTTTACAGTGGTGTGAAAAAAGTGTTGGGCCCCTTCCTGATTTTTAATTTTTTTGCACGTTTGTCACACTTTAATGATTCAGATCATCAAACAAATTTAAATATCAATCAAAGATAACACAAGTAAACACAACATGCAGTTTTTAAATGAAGTATTTTATTATGAAGGAAAAACAAAATCCAAACCCACATGGCGCTGTGTGAAAGTGCTTGCCCCCTAAACCTAATAACTGGTTGTGCCACCCTTTGCAGCAACAACTGCAATCATGCGTTTGTGATAACTTGCAATGAGTCTTTCACATCGCTGTGGAGGAATTTTGGCCCACTCTTCTTTGCAGAATTGTTTTAATTCAGCCACATTGGAGGGTTTTCGAGCATGAATGGACTGTTTAGCGTCATGCCACAGCATCTCAATCGGATTTAAGTCCGGACTGTGACTTGGCCACTCCAAAACCTTAATTTAGTTTTTCTTGAGACATTCAGAGGTG
Organism: Onychostoma macrolepis; assembly: GCF_012432095.1. NCBI lineage: Eukaryota > Metazoa > Chordata > Actinopteri > Cypriniformes > Cyprinidae > Onychostoma > Onychostoma macrolepis. The sequence continues at coordinate 26,497,660 of NC_081165.1, read as the reverse complement.
GACTTGCTGCTGTGTTTGGAATCATTGTCCTGCTGCAGAACACAAGTGCTCTTGAGCTTGAGGTCACAAACTGATGGCCGGACATTCTCCTTCAGGATTTTCTGATAGAATGCAGAATTCATGGTTCCATCAATTATGGCAAGTCATCCAAGTTCTGAAGCTGCAAAGCAGCCTCAGACCATCACACTACCACCACCATATTTGACTGTTGGTATGATGTTCTTTTTATGAAATGCTGTGTTGGTTTTATGCCAGATGTAACGGGACACACACCTTCCAAAAAGTTCAACTTTTGTCACATCAGTCCACAGAATATTTGCCCAAAAGTCTTGGGGATAATCAAGATATTTTTTGGCAAATGTGAGACGAGTCTTTGTGTTCTTTTTGGTCAGCAATGGCTTTTTCCTTGGAACTCTCCCATGGATGCTGTTTTTGCCCAGTCTCTTTCTTATTATTGAATCATGAACACTGACCTTAATTGAAGCAAGTGAGGCCTGCAGTTCTTTAGATGTTGTTCTGGGTTCTTTTATGACCTCCTGGATGAGTCGTCTTTGTGCTCTTGGAGTAATTTTGGTAGGCCGGCCCCTCCTGGGAAGGTTCACCACTGTTCCAAGTTTTCTCCATTTGTGGATAATGGCTCTGACCATGGTTTGCTGGAGTCCCAAAGCCTTAGAAATGGCTTTATAATAGGTCTGCACGATATATCACATGCAATATTTATTGCACATCTTGTCAGTAAAGCCGGATCTGTAATCAGCGGTAACGTCACGTGCATGATTTCACATGGAGCTGTATTTACCACACAGAGCCGTTGTTCACCTACAAGCTGCGCAAAACACGCTGATAATGAACGTGGATTTGCGCAGCTTGTTAGTGAACAACTGCTCTGTGTGGTAAATGCAGCTCCATGTGAAATCACGCACGTGATGGAAATTACCGCTGATTACAGAACCGGCTTTACTGACAAGATGCGCAATAAATATCGCATGCGATATATCGTGCAGCCCTACTTTACAGTATAACCCTTTCCAGACTGATACATGTAAACTATTTATTTCTCATCTGTTTATGAATTTCTTAAGATCGCGGAATGATGTGTTGCTCTTTAAACATGCTTCACTTTGTCAGACAGGTTCTATTTAAGTGATTTCTTGATTCAACTGGTCTGGCAGTAATCAGGCCTGGGTTTGGCTACTGAAATTTAACTCAGCTTTCTAAAATAATGTGGTTAATCACAGTTCTTTCATGATTTAATAGGAGAGGGCAATACATTTTTCACGTAGGGCCAGGTATAGGTTTGGACAGCTTTTTTCCCTTAATAAATGAAATCATCATTTAAAAACTGCATTTTGCATTTACTTGCATTATCTTTGTGTAATATTAAAATTTGTCTGATGATCTGAATCTTTGAAGGGTTACAAATATGCCAAAAAAAGAGTAAAAATCAGGAAGTGGGCCTGAAGCACTTTTTCACACCACTGTATGTGGTTTGCGTCTCTGCAGCACCCTCTCTGATGAGCCCCTCCTGTGGGCAATTTGCAACTGCCAAGCAAGCAGAGAGTGAGAGAGAGAGTATACACAGGGGAAACATAACCACACCCAAAGAGGTGTGAAAACACCTCAATAACGAATATTAAAATAACACAAACATGCTAGGGATGTAACACCCCACCACTAAGAATGCAAACCATGGTTTGTAGTCAACACTTGCAAAACTTTCACTTTAAAAACAGTTTTCTAACGTTTGTGCTTTGAGGCCCCCAAAAATTCTGTTGTCGTGTAAATGCAAAGAAAGTTTTCAAGAACCATTTTTGTTCCCCAAAGAACCTTCTGATGAACAGCTCTTAAAAGAACATAAAAAAAAGTCTAAAGAACCCTTTTCCACCATAAAGACTCTTTTGTGGAATGTCCAGGTTCTTTAGATTCTTTAGGTTCTTCAGGAAACCAAAAATGGTTCTTCTGTGGCATTGTTTTATTTGGGTGAATTCAGGTAAAGTGGGCCACTTTTTGTAAAACATAATTTAGATACCTAAATGGTTTTTTTTTTTTCTTTATTACTTTTGAATACAGTTCATATTTGTTATTTGCAAGATATATACCAATAAACATTTTGAAATCATGCACTCCAGAATTTTCTTTATTTCTTTATTTTTTTCCAGGTAAAGTGGGTCATCTCTTATTTATTCTGTATCTTAATTAAAAACACATGATTTATTAACACATTTTATCAGACAAACATATTTAACAACATATTTTAAAACCCCCAAAATATATAACCTACAGGTTATGAGTAAAATGAATCATGTGTAAATCAATTCATGTGTGAGATTCCAACTAACTTAAAGAACAAGTTCTGTTAACATTAAATTTAATGAGAGAAATCAGAATATTGATAAAAAAAATAAAATAACTCTACAATCTATTAAATATGTTACTGTAACACAAGCAACAACAAATGGGCCAAAATAAATAAATAAGAGGAACATTTAAAATGGTAACCATATGTAAAAATGTTTTTCTGTCTATGTTCTAATACTTTAAACAATCTTTAATTGTGTCTATATTTTAAAGCTTTATATTCTGCATCTACATTTTGCTCCTCTCATCCTTTCTTGAAGGCGCTATACTAAAAATGTATTATTATTATTATTATTATTATCATTGAATGGATAAATGTTCATTCATTGGATAAAAGTTTGCACCACACTCAACAGACAAAAACATAAAAAGCAACACCCAACACAAGTCTGGAGCAGGAGAGAAGTGTACCTCCCTCCACATTGCATCTTTGCTCTTTTATGTGGTTTGTGTCTCTGCACCCTCTCTGATGAGCCCCTCCTGTGAGCAATTTGCAACTGCCAAGCAAGCAGAGAGTAAGAGAGAGAGAGCACACAAAGGGGAAACATAACCACACCCAAAGGGGTGTGAAAACACCTCAATAACGAATATTATTTATTATTATTTATATATATATTTATTTTTCCAAAACTTTTCCAGGCCTGGAAATTGCTGTTTTAAAATTCCATGACTTTTCCAGGTTTTTCATGACCGTACAAACCCTGTAAAAAAACATTTAAAATCTTACTGTTCAAAAACTAATATATATATATATTGAGCAGTGATATGCTGTGGTTGTTCTATATGCAAGCATCAATGTCTTGAATTTGATGCGAGCCGCAACCGGTTGCCAGTGCAAGGAGATAAAGAGAGGTGTAACATGGGCTCTTTTGGGCTCGTTGAAGACCAGTTGTGCCGCTGCATTCTGAATCATTTGTAGAGGTTTGATTGTGCTTGATGGAAGTCCAGCCAGAAGAGCATTGCAGTAGTCCAGCCTAGAAATGACAAGGGCCTGGACAAGAAGTTGTGCAGCATGCTCCGTCAGAAAGGGCCTAATCTTTCTGATGTTGTGTAATACAAACCTGCAAGATCGAGCAGTCTTTGCAATGTGGACTTTGAAGGTCAGCTGGTCAAAGATTACACCAAGATTTCTGACCCGAAGTTGATGGGGTAATTGTAGAAGAACCTAGCTGGATAATGAAATCATGCTGTAGAGTTGGAGTGGCAGGGAAGACAAGAAGCTCAGTTTATGCACTTTGGATACCTCCCCTCCCCAGGCCACCTGAAAGACCTGCCAGTGAGATAGGATTTAAACCAGAGAAGTGGAATCCCTGTGATGCCCAGTGATGAGAGAGCGGACAGGAGGATCTGATGATTGACAGTGACAAAAGCAGCAGATAGATCCAGCAGAATAAGAACTGATGATTTAGAATCAGCTTTTGCAATCCGCAAGGCTTCCCTGACTGACAGTAGTGCAGTCTCAGTTGAATGGCCACTCCTGAAACCTGACTGGTTAGCATCCAGTTTGTTGTTCTGTGAAAGAAACAATGATACCTGGTTGAAAACAACTCGTTCAAGGGTTTTCACTATGATTGGAAGGAGAGAGACAGGTCTGGCACTGTCTATAAGAGAAGTGTTTAATGTAGGTGTTTTGAGCAGTGGGGTTACCCGGGCCTGCCTGAATGCAGTGGGGAAGATGCCTGTGAGGCAACCTGATCTCACAGAATTCCGTGTAATGTTCACGGACTTAATTAACCCCGAATCTGTGGTGGCATCACGGAATCGCCGAAAATTCCGTGATAGGCTCACAGAAGGCATCAGCCGTGGTCCATGCACGGACTCACTGGTTCAACACCAGCGCTGCATCGGACCACGTAAAAAGATGCAGTTATACTTTCACTGGAGTACCTGACCCCACCCCTACCCTAAACCTACCCAGTTCTGAACAATAATGATGACGATAAATTTCCCAGTATCGCGTCGGCATATTGATGCTAAGGGTTTCCGTGCGTGGAGCACGGCTGATGCCTGTCACTGACTTACATTGGTATCACTTCTGTGAGCCCATCACGGAATTTTTTCTGTGAGCCCATCACGGAATTTTCGGTGATTCCGTGATGCCACCACAGATTCGGGGTTAATTAAGTCCGTGAACATTACACGGAATTCTGTGAGATCATGTTGTGTGAGGAGAGATGTGTTGATGATGTGTGTGAGTGCTGGTAAGAGTGTGGGAGAGACTGCTTGGAGAAGGTGCGAGGGGATTGGGTCTAGAGGGCATGTAGTAGGATGGCTGGAGAGGATAAGTTTCGATACTTCTGCCTCAGTGAGAGGACAGAAGGAGGAGATGGGAGTTTTAGCAGTGGATGTGGTTGGTTTGAGGTCCTGTGTGTGTGGGGCTGAGAATTGACTACTGATTGTTCTAGTTTTGTCTGTGAAGAATGTGGCGAAATCGTCAGCTGTTATAGAAGTGGTGGGAGGTGGTGGAGGGGGACAGAGGAAAGAATTGAATGTTTTGAAGAGAATCCGTTTGTCTGAAGCGCTGTTGATCTAGTTGTGGAAATATGAAGATTTGGCAGTATGGACTTCAGCAGAGAAAGATGAAAGCAAAGACTGATACATACTCAGGTCTGACGGATCTTTTGATTTGCGCCATTTTCTCTCTGCTGCCCTGAGTTTGGTCCAATGCCCACAAAGAACATCGGATAACCAGGGGTTAGAAGGGGCAGCCCGTGCTGACCTAGAGGAGAGAGGACAAATATTGTCTAGACAAGAAATTAAAGTAGAGCAAGTGTCCATTGCTGCATTCACATCCAGAGATGAGAAATAGGTAGGTGAGGGAAGAGAGGAGGATACTACAGAGGAAAGATGGGAGGGTGAAAGGGTGCATAGGTTTCGTCTAAAAGTAACTGGTATAGGGGTTGGTGGCACACAGGTAGCAAAATATAGGTTAAATTTAATGAAGAAATGGTCAGAGATATGTAGGGGTTTTACCAAAATGTTGTCTGCAATACAATTGCGCATGTAAATTAAGTCAAGTTGGTTGCCTGATTTGTGCGTGCTTGTAGTGGTGAGGCGTTTGAGATCAAATGAAGCAAGGAGTGAATGGAAGTCTGTAGCATAAGGCTTGTCCAGATGAATGCTGAAGTCGCCAAAGACTAAAAGTAGACTGCCATCCTCCGGAAATGAGGACAGCAGCCCATCCAGCTCCTCTAGGAAGGTGCCTAGAATTTGCCCAGGATGGTGGTAAATTACCACAACCTGGAGTTTTATATCTTTTATCTTCATCTTTGACAAGTGTCTGTGCAATTTCTCTCCAGAAGTAATGACAGATACCTTTTGGAAAGGTACCGCCCCAGTGACATTTTTTGTACATTTTTTCTAAGAGTGTACTTGTTTAAACTAGAGTTGTGGATATCTCATGCCCCTCTCACAAAAGTGCTTGTTGCAATGCTGCCGTCTATTGATGTTGCAATCTCTGGTAGATTGTTGTTGTTGTTCCACATCTTCCTTTTCTTTTTTTTTTTTGGTTGTGAAAAGAGCACGGGCCAGTGTTGCCACCTTGGGAGCAATTCAAGGCCTATGTGCATGTACTCTTCCCTCGGGCCGGATGAAGATGATTTGCAGGCCGGATTGGTCCCAAAGGGCGCCAGTTGAAAAGCTCTGCTCTAAAACATCAAGAGAACAAAACAGACACAAAAAACACACACTTATATACACTCACCCACACACATACAGGTGCATCTCATTAAATTAGAATGTCGTGGAAAAGTTCATTTATTTCAGTAATTCAACTCAAATTGTGAAACTCGTGTATTAAATAAATTCAATGCACACAGACTGAAGTAGTTTAAGTCTTTTAATTGTGATGATTTTGGCTCACATTTAACAAACACCCACTAATTCACTATCTCAACAAATTAGAATACTTCATAAGACCAATAAAAAAAAACATTTTTAGTGAATTGTTGGCCTTCTGGAAAGTATGTTCATTTACTGTATATGTACTCAATACTTGGTAGGGGCTCCTTTTGCTTTAATTACTGCCTCAGTTCGGCGTGGCATAGCGGTGATCAGTTTGTGGCACTGCTGAGGTGGTATGGAAGCCCAGGTTACTTTGATAGCAGCCTTGAGGTCATCTGCATTGTTGGGTCTGGTGTCTCTCATCTTCCTCTTGACAATACAGGTCTGGTGAGTTTTCTGGCCAATCAAGCACAGTACCACCATGGTCATTGAACCAGCTTTTGCTACCTTTGGCAGTGTGGGCAGGTGCCAAGTCCTGCTGGAAAATGAAATCAGCATCTCCATAAAGCTTGTCAGCAGAAGAAAGCATGAAGTGCTCTAAAATTTCCTGGTAGATGGCTGCGTTGACTGTGGACTTCAGAAAACACAGTGGACCAACACCAGCAGATGACATGGCAGCCCAAATCATCACTGACTGTGGAAACTTCACACTGGACTTCAAGCAACATGGATTCTGTGCCTCTCCACTCTTCCTCCAGACTCTGGGACCTTGATTTCCAAATAAAAAACGAAAAATTTACTTTCATCTGAAAAGAGGACTTTGGACCACTGAGCAACAGTCCAGTTCTTTTTCTCCACAGCCCAGGTAAGACGCTTCTGACGTTGTCTCTGGTTCAGAAGTGGCTTGGTAGCCCTTTTCCTGAAGACGTCTGAGCTCGGTGACTCTTGATGCACTGACTCCAGCTTCAGTCCACTCCTTGTGAAACTCTCACAAGTGTTTGAATCGGCTTTGCTTGACTGTATTCTCAAGCTTGCAGTCATCCCTGTTGCTTGTGCACCTTTTCCTACCCAAATTCTTCCTTCAAGTCAACTTTGCATTCAATATGCTTTGATACAGCACTCTGTAAACAGCCACACCTTTCAGTAATGACCCTCTGTGACTTACCCTCTTTGTGGAGGGCGTCAATGATCGTCTTCTGTATAATTGCCAAGTCAGCAGTCTTATCCATTATTGTGGTTTAAAAGAACAAGAGATACCCGGAATTTATACTGTAGGGATGGTCATGTATGGGACATGCAGTTTTCTTAAAGTTAGTCCACAAGTTTTGATGTGCATCTTTCTCAACATGATCTCACAGAATTCTGTGTAATGTTCACGGACTTAATTAACCTCAGAATCTGTGGTGGCATCACGGAATCGCCGAAAATTCCGTGATGGGCTCACAGAAAAAATTCCGTTATGGGCTCACAGAAAAAATTCCGTTATGGGCTCACAGAAGTGATACCAATGTAAGTCAGTGACAGGCATCAGCCGTGCTCCACGCACGGAAACCCTTAGCATCAATATGCCGACGCGATACTGGGAAATTTATCGTCATCATTATTGTTCAGAACCGGGTAGGTTTAGGGTAGGGGTGGGGTCAGGTACTCCAGTGAAAGTATAACTGCATCTTTTTACGTGGTTCGATGCAGCGCTGGTGTTGAACCAGTGAGTCCGTGCATGGACCACGGCTGATGCCTTCTGTGAGCCCATCACGGAATTTTCGGCGATTCCATGATGCCACCACAGATTCGGGGTTAATTAAGTCCGTGAACATTACACGGAATTCTGTGAGATCAGGTTGATCTTTCTTGTTGAGTTGGCTTACTCACGAAAGGGAATCTATTAAGTCCTTTTGTTTCTCCTTTTATTTTCAACATCAAATGTTTAACACTTCTTTCATAAATCCACTTGGGTTACAAAAACTTATTTGTTGTATCTTGATGAATTGTAATTCCAGTCACGTGCGCAGTAAAAACTAATGTGAACTGAAAAACAATTTACAACATCAAATGACCAAATGACACAATTATGATAATAAACCAAATGCAGAAATTGCAGCTTTCAAGGTCGAGTCAAATTATTTTTCACCTTTTCACCTTCACATGATCTAACGTTCAGTGTAAAATGATGAAGTAAATTCATACAAAACTTGTTATTTTTTCAAAATATCTGTCTATATTTGCACTGCACTAAAATAAATGTATTTTAGTTTCAGATGAAGAATGGCATAGAAATTATAACTCACGTCTGCGTAAAAAAAACAGTCAAAGTTACTGTTTCAAGTGTTTTTAATTCAAAATTACTCAAAAAGGACACATGGAAATGGAAAATAACGTACTACAACAAACGCAAGTGTGGAACTTGCATCAGCTACTGCTTCAGAAAGTGGCATCATAGGGCTTCAGTTTTAATAAATAACAGGAACAAATAATACAAGTCATAGTTCACGTAGTCATCATACACCACTTCTATTTGTACATTTCTTTTAAGTGACAATGGGCTCCATATGGGATGGAAAGTGATCAAGGGCTTGGGCTTCAATTAAACCTACTGCAGGATTTCTCGTTTTTGTCTTTCACTTTCAGTTACTGCCCCATACAGTATATATAGGGAGCAGCGGTTCTGACCGAGACACCACGACACTCCACCAAATACTTATTGAGACTGAGAACTTGTGAGATACTAAAATGTCCAAAGAACTACAGTTTAGCCACCATGGACATGGTGAAAATGGTAAGTGCATTTTCATACAGAGCTTGTTTTTCTACACATTTGTGTCTATTTGTACTGCTGATTTGCCTTATTTGCAGATGAAGACTCTGATGGACCTGATACCAGACATTTTAACCATGGACATGAAGAAACTAGTAAGTGTATTGTAATAGTTGCTCTGTATTTACTAACACTGACTTTGCATAAACTCTACATTTTAGTGTTATATGTTAATTTATGTATTTTATTTGTGCATTTATTTCTTTCTTCATTTTCTCAATGTAGTTTGTTATGTGTTTCTGAATATTCCCAAACACTGAATGATATAGGTCAAAGAAATAGGTAATTGCTGTCATATTCAAAATAATCTGTGTGTCTTTATTAAATGAAAAAAATATGATTTATTATGTAAAATATATTATCACTAACACACTATGAAGATGTAGGCAAACCAAATCTCAGAATGAATCACAAAATACAGAAATATATACTTGCAAGGTTCCCTAAAACCAACTTGTCACATTTACTTTGTTCTAATGTTCAGCGCAAAACAATGTACATTACCATAAAGCTTGTTGTTTTTATAAACATCTGTGTCTGTATGCACTGCATTAAAGCTCATCTGTTTATTTTGCAGATGAATACTGTGAAGTATCCTCTAACATCCATGAAAATTCTGAATATGGTAAGTATATTTGACTCGACATTTTAGTGTTATATGATAATTTATGTATTTTATTTTGTGTATTTATTTACTTCATTTTCTCAGTTTGTTGTAACACTCTCTGTATAAAATAGGTAATTGATTAATCCTTAAATTAAAAATATATTACTACCACACTATAAAGATGTGAAAAGGCAAACCAAACCTGAATCGCACCAAATAAATAAATATTAGCATGCAAGGTGGAGTAAAACCAGCTTCTCGCGTTTACAATGTTGTAATGTTCTGAAAACAGAGATGTGAGACACTTTCTGCTTCCCGTAGTGACACTCATCTAGTGTTTGCGTACTTTGTCACAGATGATGTGGTTTAGATGCAATATTAGTCCAATACACAACCATTTCAGACGTTTTCGTGAAGCAACAGAAACACTTTTTCATTCAATACTTTATGTAGCCTACTGCTTAATACAGCCCCTGTATGTGCAATGAGTTTATAGCCTACTATTTAAATACTAATAAAGTGGGTTTATATATTTTTGTCAGTTTTATTTTGCAATACTTTGATGGCATATGTGACAGTCACGTGGCGTCTGTGCTATCTCAAGCAAAGTCCCTGCTAGGTATGGACATTTAAAAAAGCCTCAAACCACATGAATAAGATGCTGGTAGCACAATCTGATAGGTAGCATTTTTCGCTATCAATTTGTGTTACCTATCTTTTTAATGGGAGGTAGCACAATCTGAGCGGGTAGCACAAATTGAACACCGGTACCAGAAAGGGTCACTTCTCATCACGTGAATGAATGCAAGCGGAGTCAGTCTCAGGGGTTTTCAATTTGACCACATCAGTAGTAGAATAATAATTAATTATTGATTACTAATTTGAATCAGTTAATTATAACGAAAACAGTACCTTAAAAATTAAAGTTTAAACCGGTAAACTCCTGGAAAGTCCAAGGATCCAGTTATTAAGCGAATTCAAACAGTAAGTACAAGACAGTACTAATGCAGGGAAAACACGGCCGATTTCATCAGAGATTGCGGAGAGAATAGTGACTTATGTCCAGCTGTCATTAAATTGTTCTTTTCACACATGTATTTCGCTTAAAAGCAAGAGTTTTATAATGGATGCTGGCTGAAGGGTTTTTAGATGATGTGGTGGTCAGTGGTTTAGCGATTCTGAATGGATCGGTATTAGAACAGGCAGGCAGTTGAGTGGTCTTTGGCGTCTCCTTGTGGTCCGGTTTGGTATCGCAGCTTGACTTGTGCTTGTTTGTAATATTGAAAATGTTTATTTAATTATTGATTGATTGATTGATTGATTGATTGATTGATTGTGGCACTATACATATATTGTGAATTCTGAAAATGAAAAAGTACTTATTTATTAAAATAATGAATAATTAAATAAATAAATAAGATGGGGGAGGGGGTGAGTACCGGCACTTCTTTTTTTCCTATTCAAGCGTTGAGCTCTACTATCTCTTCTTTCAAATCTCCTATCTATCTAACAGTATTTTCAGGTCACCTCTGTTTAATGTTTCTGTGTTTATATATGTATATACGTATTTGTTTATGCATGTGCTTATGTCTGTATCTTCTTAATGCCATGTCTAGCCCATTTTCTTCTTGTACTGCAACCTTGAGCTTGAGAAAGGTGCTCAATAAATAAAACATTATTATTATTATTATTATTATTGAAACACCTCTTGGGCAGCTATTTCATATTCTCCAAAGCTATTCACCAATACAATTAAATTTCATATTTGAAATTACCAATGAAATCTGACAACAACTGTGTCATTTATGTTGTTTCTCATGCTTTAATAGCATTAAGAAAGCATATTTTCCAGGCTAGACCAGCACAAATGCAGTCCCAGGCGTGTCTCATAAGGCTGACTCTTTCTATTGCAACTAACAGCACTGACGTGATAACTTTACCAATTAGCAATTTATTTAGACTATTCCACCTGCTTCGATCCAGATGGCAATCGGTCTGCACAATGCCGTGTCAAGTCGAACACACCTAATAACTCATTTCAACTCCATAAAAATGTCTTCTGGACATCTGCATGCTTAAGAGACATAAGAATAGCAGATTATGAAGATGCAGAAGACCACCATTGATTTTTTCTTTTAGCCTTCTGGTGTTGTTCAAAATAAATATGCTTTGAAAGATTTTTACACCAATCACTACAGTGTAGTCACACTAGTGTTTTTCGACATCAAAAATGAATGCCATATAGGAAATAAATGGGAAATAGGAAAAAATAGGAAAAAAAATTTGGAGGAGGTTGGGTGCAATCTACAAATCAGCCACGATGCAGAAAAACACACAGCAGAGACATAGGGCCATTCAATTTGAGGGCCAGATTATCGAATTTAAAATTTTCAGGGGGCTGTCCCAACCTTATTCCAGGGGGCCTATAAAATTAGAAATTAAACTGAAATGCATATTGAGCAGTAAAATGAATTAATATTACCAACAGTAACATCTATAAAAGGTTAAGGTTAGTACTGTCAATCAAATAAAAAATACTAATTAATCGCACATTTTTAATTGATTAATCACATATTAATATAATGTATTTATTGTCACGGGGTGAAGAATCACACGACAAGGAAGTGCAAAATAAATGCCCCGGAGGGTGGATTTATTTGTGAACAAGCAGGTGGGTGTCAAGTGCGGTGGTGCCTCTGTGCTGTGCGTGCCGACTCTCGTCCTCTTCCTTGCTCGTGGGTTCGTGTTCGGTGCAAAATCCTGTGCTCAAGTGGGTGCCGCTCGGTCACACGCTGCTGTCTGAGGGAACAACCAGAGAAAGGCATTAGCTCCTGGCTCATGGAGAGTAAACTCACTTGTGGCATGGTTCGGCGTGGCTTTAAGTGGCGGCTGCTGATGAGTCTCAGCTGTGACCGAGCGGCCGGTAACGAGGGATTGCAGGTGATCCTGATCCGTTTCCAGGACGACGCTGATGGGTAATCGGGACGCTCGTCACATTATATAGTCATAATTTCACATTGAACCTCCAAATTAATGTAGAAACTTAACATAAAGATGGTATATTTTAAATGTGTGTTTAATGGTATCTTTTGGTAACACTTTATTTTAAGGTGTCCTTTTTACTCGTTACATGTACTTACTATTATAATAACAATAAATTATGCATGATTACATGCAAGTAACCCTAAGCCAAACCATAATCCTTTACCATATAGTAAGTATATGTAGTTAATTAATATTACTCAGTACATAAATGTATAATTGCACTGTAACAAGGACACCTTAAAATAAAGTGTAACCCATCTTTTTACTAAGTAGCCTAGTATTATTGAAGAGCAGTATCATTGATATAATGCTACTGATGTCTCTATTAAATGCATTTTTCCCACAACAATATTGTAATATATTTGAAAGACATTACTTTTTTAACATTTATGTCATGGTTATGTTCTGTTTTGGTTTACATTTCCATGTGTTTCTGTCTCCTGTTTCAGTTCCTTGTTAGTCTCCATGATTTTTGATTAATTACTGTGTACAGTAAAAATGAATGTGTTTTATTTTCAGATAAAAAATGGCATAGAAATTCTAACCAACGTCTGCCTAAAAAACCGTCCAGAGTCAAATTTTCAAGTGATATTAATCCAAAATTACTCAAAAAGGACACATGGAAATGGAAAAGACGTGATTCAAAAAAGGCAAGTGTGGATCTTGCATCAGCTACTGCTTCAGGAAGCGGCATCATAGGCATGATTGACACGATTGACAGACCTGCAGATACCAATGCAGAAGGCACCTATACTCGAGCTGGATCATATGTGGATGGTTTTGAAAACAAACCAGGAAGGAGGATTCCCAAAGCTGGAGTCTATGCGGAAGCAGGAGTCGGACGATACAGTGCTGAACGCAGTGTATTTAGGGTAGAAGCCAAAGGTCCAAACGCCTCGGTTGCTGCTGAAGCCACTGCGGCTAGACTCGGGGTCGGAGCAATGGCTCAGGTTGAAATTGCCAGTGCGTCAGTTAGTGCTGGTCCAGTAGATGTGAAATTAGGACTTGGAGTCGACACGGGTGGATATATTGGTTTGGGTGGGGTGGAGGCCAAAATACTGGGATTTGGATTCTCAGTTGGTCGAAAAACCGGTATATCTCTTCTGGGTTCAGAAGTGTCATTTTCACTCTAGTCACACAGGTATCAATAACCTTTGAATATTTACATGTATTATTTTACTATAAATTTATCCTAAAAATCTCTGTCATGGAACATGTACCTTGTTATCTGTCAAAATGTCAACTAATAAACTCATACTTGTGTGTCTAATTTGGCCATATATCTTATTACATTTGTTTCTCTAAGGACTGATATTCTTTCATTCGAGCTGATTTGTCAACCTCTTTATTATTATATGCTTATTGCTGTGTGTATTGTTGGTGTATAATAGTAAGGTCAATATTGTAATATTTCCTGAGTCTTCTCAGCGAAATCAGCATGTTTCGTTTATTTACCTTTCAACTTGGTAAAATGTTCAAAACCAATTCAAACCTGTTAGCAGGGGCGCATTAATGCACGGGCTTCAAGGGGAGCCCAGGGGCCTACACTGGAAAGGGAATGTAGGGAAATTATGTTTTTCGAATAATTATTTATATGAGAGTTTGCAGCAGTGACAACAGCATTCTGTAAACAAACTCACACACTCATTTTCAGCGATGCCCTGGCAGTAGTAGCCTATATAGTGAATGTTTGAGTTTATGTTCCCCCCACACAGATTGTATCGTTGGTATGTTCCACATGTTCCACCGATATACTGTAAGCGGAATGCACAATGCATGCGCTGGTAAAGTAGCCCAGCACAAGAGTGTCTTTATGTTAATGTGCAGATTAACAAGAGAAACAACACTGCTGTGTGAAAGGAACTGGACCAGACAACTTTCTGTAACTTCACTGTAATCTGTGTCAGATGAAGGTTTTAGATGCAGTCACTGTGTTCCATCAAAGGTGCTGCTTCAAAGTCTCAATTTTAAATCCAGGGATGGAAAAATAGGAATAGTCCTATTTCTTAAATGTGATCGTTAAACTTTATACGGCTATGATTTAATTATTTAAATGTGAACACGTTTCAAAATAAAAACACAGTAGCAATCACCAAACAGCCCACATTTATGACAACATCAACATGGCTTGTTGTTTCAGTCTACTGATGATGAATAATGAATATTTTGTGTGATGTTTGGTGTTTAAATCATACCTGTAAACTCACATTTTAGCCAGGAAAGTTTTGATGGCATTTTCTTTTCATATTACCATATTACCTTTTCATATAAAGCCTGTAATAACGTAGTGTTTACTTTATGTAACGCTATAATTCTGATGTTCCATAAGCACCACCTTGTGGCAAAGAGTGAATTTGCATATTCAGTTATATTCATATTTTACGCAGAACAGTGTTGTGAATGTAACTGGCATATTAACAAGAAAAAAATCTAAATTTGACATAAATAATGATCAGGAAGCTTTAAAAAAAAAACAAATAAATAAAGGTTTTCTGAGGTAGGGGGGCCTACTGTAATGCTGTAGGTTATCTTAAGGCGCCCCTGCCTGTTAGTGTCTGTTATTGGGATGTCTTGTGAAATGCCCAGTTCCTTTTTTTTCCCGAGTGCCCTTGAAACTCCCATGAGCTCTGTGTACCGAGCTGTGCCTGGAAATGACTTTCTTATCTGTGACCTGCTTGTTTCAGAATGAGTCTCTGGTTTCAGCAACACATGTGTGTGTGTTCAGGAGAGCAAACGTACATTTGTGTTGTTTTATTTTCTTTTATACTCATTTATTCTTCATTTAATTATTTTTTCATTTAATCATTTATAATCATTATCCATTTATGTAAGTTATCATTTGATTATTTAAATCATTTTGTAATCTATCATTTAATCATTTAAATACTAATCACGAGAGAATGTCTCTTTTTCAAGGTTTTTAACATCACAGAACGATGTTGTGAAGCAGTAAATTTGTGCTGGTCAGACGAAGACTGAGCATTGAAACATACACAACTAAGATTATTCAATAAACTCAGCTCATTTTTATCATCATTACTTTATGTCCTGTTTCTGCTCTTCTCTGGCTTTTTTCAGTCAACTTCATGGCTGATAGAAGACTGTTAATACAGTGTTGGGTTCCAGACAAAACTTGCTGCTAACAAGTTGTTTGAATACCAGACAAAACAGATATTTTAGGATCTGACATCCAGGGCTGGATCTGATTTAGAGACCTGATCTAACAAAACTCTATCCAAAAATGATCACAATACATATATATATACATATATATATTTATCAAGTTTAAAGCTTACACTCTCTGTTTGGTTCAAGATGCCAAGACTCTGCAACACAACATGCAAGCGATCCACACTCCAATAGTAGTCACTCCATCTGCCAATGCGCAAGTCGACGTTTCCATTCACAGAATTCCTCTGTTTGCTCCAGTGCGCAAGGAAATTCTACTTCATTCCAACAGTAATTCTTAGTCTGATATGGTTCTTACTTTTTGTGGTGGCTTCCTAACCACCCAGGAACAGGTGGTAAGACGTTCTTTACTCATAACTTGGAAATAAAGTCATTGTCCATGCCAAAAATCAGTTTCTTGCTTTGTTCATTTAATGACAAAGATGCAGCTTACAATAAACGTGGATTCATGGTTCTATGGCTCTTAGAATATGATTAGTAGTTAATGTTGGCCAGAGGCCTATTGAGAAACTATGGTTTTGAGAGGTTTGTGTATTCTATATGGGGTTTGCCTTTTAAAAGTGTGTCATTTCTACTTCTTGTTTTTCAGAGAAGACATTTCTGTCACTAACGAAGTGGATGGTGAGCAAAGGTGGTGGCCACGTTTTGGAGCAGCACCTGGGTTTTGCAGATGTTTGTCTTTTTCCCCCATTATGTTTCTGTTGCCTAAAGATTCTTTGTGAGGATAAATCCAGAGGACACAACATAATGCACTGCAAAACGTCCTAAGACAGGAGAAATGGTGAAGATGCACTGTTCCAGCATTAGAAGACTGTATTTTTAAGTGTTATACATGCAGTGTTTTAAATAAAGCATTTGATATTTTGTAATTATTGTGTCTGTTTTAATTGAATGCCAGTAGTACCTATGTAGAGTAAAAATATAATGAATTCTATCTAAAAATGATCAAATCCAATGAAATCTATATTAAAATGAAGGAATTACAGTAGTACCGTATTGACCCGAATATAAGACGACCCTGATTATAAGACGACCCCCCTTTTTCCAGATATACCTTTTGGAAAAAGGCTTTTTGAAAACCAAATCTTGTTTTCTTTTCCCTCTCTTTCTGTAAAACACAATTTTTCTTAAATTATTTTCATATTGGATATTTTTCCTATTTTCATTTTTGTTTTGAAAGTATGGTAAATACTGGTAAAATGTACCAACTATGACACTGAAAAATATACACTTTTTGATATACCATAAAAATAACATTTTTATATATTATGAATATTATGAACTGAATTATATAACATTTAGGCTATCAATCTAACCAAAATGTTATTAACAGTAGAAGTGAAATCTTATTGCAGTCTTCAAATCTGGGTACAGTCTTATGTTTTAAAATCACTTACAGAGGAAGTTTGGTCCCATCAGGCTAACTTGACAGTCACGACTCGTGCCCCTGTAAGCTTCTCTTTTTCTTTTGTTTCACTCGCGATCTTTACAACACACATTACATTACATATTTCATGGCACACTCGTTTTATGCATTTTTGTGGGTGTATTATTGACATGTCAAAGTCTAGACCCTGAATATAAGACAACCGCATTTTTTTAGATGTATTTCCAAGAAAGAAACATTGTCTTATATTCGGGTCAATACGGTATACTGATGAATTGGATTTTTACAGTAATTTACTGTAAAACAGTACAGTTTGCAACTGTAAATCAAATACAGTTTGCTACTGTAAATCTTACTGTAAAACAGTACAGTTTGCAACTGTAAATCAAATACAGTTTGCTACTGTAAATCTTACTGTAAAACTAACAGTGTTGCCAGTAAGTTACTGTAAAAACCCTTTGAAATATCTAACAGTGTACAGTACTTGTCGGATATTTTTTGGAAACGATGGGTAAGGGAATACTTACCATTACTACAAGAGAGACAGAAATCGATAAAGTGAAAGTGATAAGACATACAGCCAAATATGGTGACCCATACTCAGAATTTGTGCTCTGCAGTTAACCCATCCAAAGTGCACACTCACAGCAGTGAACACACAAACCCGGAGCAGTGGGCAGCCATTTATGCTGCGGCACCCAGGGAGCAGTTGGGGGTTCGGTGCCTTGCTCAAGGGCACCTCAGTCATGGTATTGAGAGCACTGTACATTCACTCCCCCCACCTACAATCCCTGCCGGCCCGAGACTCAAACTCACAACCTTTGAATTACGAGTCCGACTCTCTAAGGCCATGAAGAAGCTTTACAGTGGGAGATATTGTTGTCATCATGGATCCTGTAGCTCCTCGTGGATCCTGGTTGTTGGGAAGAATAAATCAAAACCTACCCTGACAAAGGTGGATTTGTCTGATCAGTCCAATTTAAGACAAAAACAGGCCAGTTGGATAGGCCTGTATCCAAAATTTGTCCATTGCTGAAAGCAGAGAACTGAAGCTGATTCAGAGTTTCCATATAAAGACTTTTATGGCTCCTTTCATGTGTATATAAAGTGTAATTGTAAATGTATATTATTACAATTATGGGGACGGGGTGTAGGAGCCAAATGTAATTTTTAACCACTAGATGGCGGTGTTGAATGGGAGGAGTTGGTGTATGTCATATGACATTTAAACCCTCATGGTTGTGTGTGTGGAGAGGGTAACAGGTGGCAGGAATACATGGTTCTTACCATATTCTAAGAGCCATAGAACCATGAATCCATATGTTTGTTGTAAGCTGCATCTTTGTCTTTAAATGAACAAAGCAAGAAACGGATTTTTGTCATGGACAATGACTTTATTTCCAACTTATGAGTAAAGAACGTCTTACCACCTGTTCCTGGGTGGTTAGGAAGCCACCACATGATGAGTGATGGAAAAACCTGGCCTTCAGATATTCCAGTGATGGCACAGATTAAATCATTAAGAGCCTGATGAACTGTTAAGGAGTAAGAAATAAACAATATCAATTTAAGAAAATGTTAAGTTTGATTGACTTCCCATGGCGTGTTGAATTAGAACATTCTGTCAAACTATAGCCTAAGTGTCTAAATAATATATAATACATTATATATCCTATGTAAACAAGTAATTGTTAACTAGCCTATTAATTTATTGCAGTTACACAATCAACCAACTTTGCATGTGTGGTGGATAGCACAAAAGACCATTTTACAAAAATAAACATTTAAGCAAACAAACAAATAAATAAACCTTAAGAGGGAGCATGACCCAGGGTCCACTTCAACCCCCCCAATGTTCAAACCAAAACTACGCCCTTGCTCCAATTTCACATCACTTAGTCTAATGGTGCGGTAATGCTGTTTATCTCACTGAGCCTGAATCCTCCGACTGTATTCAGAGTCCTCAGACAGATCTGGAAACTCTTCCAGTCTAACATTGGTTACAATGAACAAGTTTAAATTCAGTTTAAAAGTGTTTTTAATGTAGAATTAGTATTGTTGTTGAACTATAAGTACACAAAGGCTTTTTGTATTTGGTTATGTAGGTGTGTTTAATTAAATAATGCCAACTCTAGTTTGGGTCCAACCTTTGCAAAGATTTCAGGCAACACCAACAATTACGAAGACTTCAGATGATGCCAACTTTGGATCAACATATCAAACAATTATCAAATATTAGTATTGCAATCATTGCAAGTACGAGTAATTTCTGCCTAACATATTTCTGCTTAACTGAATACACAATGTTAACTAACCTCAAAACATGTTATATATTACTGCCACATGGATATTAGCTTGATGTGTGGCTGATAATAGAATACTTCCTACAGTAACTGGACCACTGAAACAAGAATTATCTGTAAAGCTACTTAGAAACAATATGTATTGTGAAAAGCGCTATACAATAAACCTGAATCAAATGTTTATTGCTTTTCTTTTCAGTACTGTCATAGTCAGTGTAACTGTTATAATGTGTTCGGATCCTCTGCAGTGAATGGGTGCCGTCAGAATGAGAGTCCAAACAGCTGATAAAAACATCACGATAATCCACAACTACATTTTACATTTATGCATTTAGCAGATGCTTTTATCCAAAGCGACATTGCATTCAAGTTACAGTTTTTACATTTTATCAGCTCTTCCTTTCGCTGGGAATCGAACTCATGATCTTAGCATTGCTAGCACCATGCTCTACTATTTGAGCTACAGGAAAACTAAAAAATCGTTGGTTGTTTATCTGGGTTAAACATATTGTCATTCAAATCACTCATTTCGAATCTAACAGCATCCAAAATGTTATGGTGTTGCTACAAGAGAAGAGCGATGAGAAGTGCCTGGTTCTAACAGTAAGGTTCAGTGGTAGTAAAGCTGTTATATAGGGATATATGAGAGCTGGAGGTGTGAGGGAGTTGTGCTTTATCAATGCTGTCATGAAGTTACACACCAATGTGTGATGTATTACAAAAACTTGAAACAGAAGATGCTACCCTCTCCTCATTCCCTGCGTTGTTGGGCATTTTTTCAACTTGACTATGAAGATATGAACACTTGTGGGGGATTCTGTAGAGACAAGTTGAGCAACACTCCCCATTAAAGACCAACGAGATTTAACGAGAACAGATTAGTCATGAATTTGTACACTCCGTGCCAAAGAAGGGTCAGAGCAGTATACTTAAAATTATGGAGGACATACTAAGTAGTAGAATAAATACATTCGTTGAATTAAATCGAGGTTGTACTCAAATCTGCAGTCCATCTACAGTTCATACCTATGTTTGGGAGTTGAGAGAATGCTGAGACTGAGTTTCTTGCAAAACAGAAATTAACATATTTGATTTAAAACTGCAGGGAGCTTCAGGACAGTCTATTATGACACAGCTTCCTAAGAATAAAATTATGAACACAAATATCAAAACTTTATAAGAAGCATAAAAGAAATATACTTAAACATCTAAAAATAGGAATTACAGTTTTTCTCGATTGCTAACACACAATTCATGAAACAATTCACCATTTTCTCACAACTATAAACACAATCTCAAAATTACACACCAACTTGTGCAAATTTCAAACTTCCAGGTCAAAATCAAATAGTTTAGTCAAAAACATATTATCAATTGTCAGACTCAAACTTTGGCCTCAGATGATACACAAACCTGTCAAATACTCAGACTACGTTCCTGTCTAGAGAACACTAGTGAGATCAATTCAAAACACTGTTACAAAAACCTCCTTTTGGGAAACAGGAATCCTTTTGCTAGTCAATGTCTGTTACAGTATACAGCATAAATAAAGGGGCGCAGATACAGTAAAACTCAGCAATAAACTTTAAGAAAAGTTTACTTTCATTACACTACTGTAAAGAGACCTCCCAGCTAACAGGGAACGTTCCCAGAACATTCACTAACGTTCTTTAAAAGTTGTGTTAATGTTAGTACAAAACGTTATTAAAATAATGTTTTGGAACGTTCTTATAACGTTGTTAACGTTCTTGTAACGTTGATAGAAAAGCGTTCTTAGAACAACGTTCTTGGAACGTCTTTAGACGTCATTTGTACTTGATGAGCGTTCTTGTAACGTTGATAGAAAACGTTCTTAGAACAACGTTCTTGGAACGTCTTTAGGATGTGATTTGTACTTGATGAATGTTCTTATGGCGCTGATAGAAAACGTTCTTAGAACAATGTTCTTGGAACGTGTTTAGGACGTTATTTGTACTTAATGAGCGTTCTCATAATGTTGATAGAAAACGTTCTAAAATCAGCGTTCTTGGAACGTCTTTAGAACGTCATTTGTACTTGATGAATGTTCTTATAACTGATAGAAAACGCGTTCTTAGAACAACGTTCTTGGAACGTCTTTAGACGTCATTTGTACTTGATGAATGTTCTTATAACTCTGATAGAAAACGTTTTAGAACAACGTTCTTGGAACGTCTTTAGGATGTGATTTGTACTTGATGAATGTTCTTATGACGCTGATAGAAAACGTTCTTAGAACAATGTTCTTGGAACGTCTTTAGGATGTGATTTGTACTTGATGAATGTTCTCATAATGTTGATAGAAAACGTTCTAAAATCAACGTTCTTGGAACGTCTTTAGGACGTTATTTGTACTTGATGAATGTTCTTATAACTCTGATAGAAAACGTTCTTAGAACAATGTTCTTGGAACGTGTTTAGACGTTATTTGTACTTAATGAACGTTCTCATAATGTTGATAGAAAACGTTCTAAAATCAGCGTTCTTGGAACGCCTTTAGGACGTTATTTGTACTTGATGAATGTTCTTATAACTCTGATAGAAAATGTTCTTAGAACAACGTTCTTGGAACGTCTTTAGGACGTCATTTGTACTTGATGAACGTTCTTGTAACGTTGATAGAAAACGTTCTTAGAACAACGTTCTTGGAACGTCTTTAGGATGTGATTTGTACTTGATGAATGTTCTTATGACGCTGATAGAAAACGTTCTAGAACAATGTTCTTGGAACGTGTTTAGGACGTTATTTGTACTTAATGAACGTTCTCATAATGTTGATAGAAAACGTTCTAAAATCAGCGTTCTTGGAACGTCTTTAGGACGTTATTTGTACTTGATGAATGTTCTTATAACTCTGATAGAAAACGTTCTTAGAACAACGTTCTTGGAACGCCTTTAGGACGTCATTTGTACTTGATGAATGTTCTTATAACTCTGATAGAAAAGCGTTCTTAGAACAACGTTCTTGGAACGTCTTTAGGATGTGATTTGTACTTGATGAATGTTCTTATGACGCTGATAGAAAACGTTCTTAGAACAATGTTCTTGGAACGTGTTTAGGACGTTATTTGTACTTAATGAATGTTCTCATAATGTTGATAGAAAACGTTCTAAAATCAGCGTTCTTGGAACGTCTTTAGACGTTATTTGTACTTGATGAATGTTCTTATAACTCTGATAGAAAACGTTCTTACAACAACGTTCTTGGAACGTGTTTAGGACGTTATTTGTACTTGATGAATGTTCTTATAACTCTGATAGAAAACGTTCTTAGAACAACGTTCTTGGAACATGTTTAGGACGTTATTTTTACTTGATGAATGTTCTTATAACTCTGATAGAAAACGTTCTTAGAACAACGTTCTTGGAACGTGTTTAGGACGTTATTTGTACTTGATGAATGTTCTTATAACTCTGATAGAAAACGTTCTTAGAACAACGTTCTTGGAACGTCTTTAGGACGTCATTTGTACTTGATGAATGTTCTTATAACTCTGATAGAAAACGTTCTTAGAACAACGTTCTTGGAACGTCTTTAGGACGTCATTTTTACTTGATGAATGTTCTTATAACTCTGATAGAAAACGTTCTTAGAACAACGTTCTTGGAACGTCTTTAGGACGTTATTTGTACTTAATGAACGTTCTCATAATGTTGAGAGAAAACATTTTTAGAACAACATTCTTAGAACGTTATTGTAATGTAATATAATTTCTAAATTAATAATTAATTGCTAAATGTTATTATGTTGTTATCAAAACATTCTGAGAACAGTATTCATGTCCTTATGATTTCAGGCTACTTTATTAACATTACCATAATGTTGGGAGAAACATCTTTAGAAAAAAAAAACACTTATAGGCTATATAAAACAAGAATAGAACAGAATATGATAGAAAAATAAAATGTATTTAAATATGAAACTACAACCTCGATTAGGATGTGGCAAAGTCACTGAATCTTTTATAATTATATACTTTATCATTATTAATTATATATCTTTTATAACTTTTTGAAGTCATAGGCCTATAGTGAAATGTCATACACTGTAAATCAGTGGCATTTGCTAAATTAAATTAGTTAATTTAACAAAAAAAGTTAACTCAAAATCTAATTAGGTTAAGGGGAACTCAATCTAAATAAGTATAAATTAATTTAATCTACCATATGGTTATTATGTCTAAATGGCTGACCACAAAATATTTTAAAGAAAAATTTGCTTAATTCATGATTTCTAACATTGTTTTTCTAGAAATCACGTTTGCTTTATCTCTTTCAATATTAATTAAATAGCCTTCATAACTAAAGATAATACAATAAATACATAAATCTGTTTCATATTAAGCATAGATCAATCCTTTTAAAGAAATTAATTTTACTCGAGACAAAATATTATCCGGTGTTTTTCAAAAACCGCGCGCATTTTCAGTCAGTCACATCCGCCCCTCCCCCACAGCTCACAGTCACTGGATCACAGCCGGACGGCTCGCGACGCCGTCACGGAAAATAACAGGTAAGCATTCACTTTTTTATTCCTATTTAAAGCACTTTTGAACGTTATTTTGTGTTTTGTCAATTTTATCTGAAGATTAACCAGCTCAGTTATCATTGTAATGTTAGCTAGCAAAGAAGCAAGGACAACCACATCAAAGTTATCAACGGCAAGTGTTAAATATGCAGTGTTATACACAACAGTTTGTCAGTGATAAATTAAGGTGTGTGTGTGTGTGTGTGTGTGTGTGTGTGTGTGTGTGTGTGTGTGTGTGTGTGTGTGTGTGTGTGGTTTCTCACAGCTGGACACAGACAAACGAGTCCCGCGAATTGTATTTTTAAACTGGAGAGACAGCTGACAGGATGTCGTCATCTGTAACCGTCACTCGCCACAGTTCTCAAGAGAGGTAAAGCAAAGACATATTCTCTGTATTACAATGCCTTTAAACTTTTAGTTAATCATTATTATCCGCTTTGTCAGTTTCATCTAGAATATCCATGTGATGCTGATCAAGTTTTCTAAATCCGCCGAACGCAGTGAACAAAGGGGCTGAGGAGCATTTATAATGACTGTTTTGTTAACTTTAGTTAACATTTTACACTGTTATTTGCTCCTCACTGTCTTTCTTAAAATTCATACTAACAAATTGTTGTCATGCTTTTGAAATCAATCTTTTCAGAAAGGCAGCGAGGGGTGGTGTGATGTCATTTGCAACAAGACGGCTGATACTAATATGAGCCTAAAATAAAGTAAGTAGAATTCACATTAAACAAATTGATGGGCTTTAGTGTTGTACAAGATGTAATTTGTCACCTTATAAACAGTTATTTAAATTCATCGTTCTTCAGTTTTTATATTTTGATGAATTGCTATTAATGCAGATGTAATGATGACCAGAAATGACCAGCAGCACAAATGTTAAGTCTTCTGAAGCAATAGTATACTTTTGTTTTGTGAATATTAGATTGAAATTTAAACCTAAAGATCAAATTGTGAATAACGTTACACAATACAGATGAAAAATAACAAACTAACATCCCACAAGAATGACATCTAAAGACCAGTCATGTTTGATGTAATGTAGGTGCCACCAGTTTGATGCAGAGTGAATTGGCAGAGTGAATAACATCTTAAATTTCAGTTTGTCATTCCGTCAAGTCTTTTGGTATTTTGTGTTGCTTCAGAAGAATACCAGTGAAGTCTTAAGTTCTGATTATAGTTATACATTTATATACTTAACTAATATAGATGGGGAAAAAACTTCTACTTTCCCTTATCCTAAAGTTGCTTCGTTTTCTTATAAAGATGTCAGGTAATTGCTAATGCTAAGTTTGTAGTGGTTAAAAATTGTCTTATGATTCATAAAAATAAGCTGTCCATAAATGTTGCTTAATTGTGAGTTAAATTTCTCTAATTTTGTGTTTTGTCTTCAGGGACAATAATGGCATCAGCCATTCAAGTTATGATCCTGGCAGATCTACTACTATCTGAAAAGTAGTCTCTGCAGATTGTTTCAAGATACACAAGGTAGGACACATGTCAGGACAACTTTATATTTACTTGGCAACATTTAAAAATTTTAACTGAGATCAGTATGGTTAAAAAAATAATAATAATCTGTCATGGTTTGCTCACCCTCATGTTGTTCCAAATTCATTTTGAATGAATTTCATTCATCTTCAAACAAATGTTTTATTTTTGATTTTCATTCATCATTTTGTCTTTCCATTGGAAGTCTTTATTTTCAAGCTTCTAAAAGTTTATAGTTTAGGCTTTGACACATAATAAAAAAAGCTACTTATACCTTCTGTTATTTATCTTGTTTCTGAATACCTGTAAAATTTAAAGGATTAACTAACAACTTGAGTGTAACTTGTTTTTTTGCTCTCAATGCCATTTTGACAATGCAGTTTTTTTAATCCATGCAGCATTTTTTTTTAAAGGAAAACATTACAAATTATTCCTTAACAATTTAACTGATGTGTTAATAGCGAAAATTCTTACTGTCAGTTAATGGGTCAATGCTAGCATCCCTACCCAGAAACACCTACTAGAACCTATTAATCTTACCTGTTTTATCTCTGAGTTTCCTTCCTTAACTGAGTTCATGTAACAGTTTATTAGCTAATAACATGTAACAAGGCAACTTTTGCCATTTAATAACTTTATTGATGACTTCTAAATGTTAAATGTTGAAGGGATTTTTCCTGTTTCAAATTGGTATAAAATGGAAATTGCAGTTGACTTAACTACCCTATTATGATGTATTTCCAGTAGTGTGCATGTGTATACCTATCAAGATGAATAAATTAGGTCAATTTATGTTGACCTAAAATTGTTTTTCGGAAGTGACATGATGAAAATGTATTATTTGAATGTTTATATTTTTCTTAATCTAATGATGCTTCAGAAGACGTTTTTCTTAATGCTGCTAGTAGCTTGTCATTGAAAGTAACATATGCCAAGTCAAATGAAACTACCTTTGACTCTTGAGTAATGTAATATTTGTAGAACTCGCAGCACAGATCCTAATAATTTTTTTGGCATAGCCACACTAATTATTTTATAGGCATTTTGTAATATCACTTTGTAACATCAGCCAATCTGTTTACTTTATAGATGGAGCGTGGAGAGACGGGACATGGACCACAGTTTTTCAGCACCCACACCCCACACTCAAATTCATATAGAAGTTCTCAATTATTAAATGTTAATTTCATAGTTTATATTTAGCTGTGAAGTTATAGTTCATTGTCATAAATATTAAACTACATATTATTATTATTATTATTATTTTACATGATATGCAAATTTCACCAATTTGTTTAATGTGTTAATTAACTTTTTGAAATTGATTATCTTTAATAATTCAGATACCTGTTGAAATGCACATGTAATTATATACTTGCTCGTATCTGGAAGGTTGTGTTAATAAAAATGATGTTGAAAGCGAATGTTGCAATACTGCTAATCTTAAAATAACATTTTATTAAACTAAACTTTGTAATGTTCCAAATGTTTTTAGGGTGTTGTATTTTTAAGAAAATGTAGGTGGAAATAAAGTTGTAGGAACATTATGCTAACCATAAAATAATGTTCTAGCAACGTTAGGCAAACTAGACATTTTGACGTTCTTGGAATGTTCCAAATAAACGTTAATAGAACATTATATTTTTAATGAAAATTAGGTTGCAAGAACATTGCAGGAAAGTTATGCTAACCATAAAATAACGTTCTAGCAACGTTAAGCAAACTGGACATTTTAACGTTTTGGAATGTTTCAAATAAAAGTTCATAGAACGTTATATTTTTAAATTAAATTTAGGTTGCAGGAACGTTATGCTAACCATAAAATGTTCTAAGAACGTTAAGCAAACTGGACATTTTAACGTTTTGGAATGTTCCAAATAAGCGTTCATAGAACGTTATATTTTTAAATGAAATGTAGGTTGCAAGAACGTTGCAGGAATGTTATGCCAACCATAAAATAACGCTCTAGGAACGTTAAGCAAACTGGACATTTTAACGTTCTTTGAATGTTCCAAATAAACGTTCATAGAACGTTATATTTTTAGTGAAATTTAGGTTGCAAGAACGTTGTAGGAACATTATGCTAACAAAAAAATAACGTTGTAGGAACGTTAAGCAAACTGGACATTTTAACGTTCTTGGAATGTTCCAAATAAACATTCATAGAATGTTATATTTTTTGTGAAATTTAGGTTGCAAGAACGTTGTAGGAACGTTATGCTAACCAAAAATAACGTTGTAGGAACGTTAAGCAAACTGGACATTTTAACGTTCTTGGAATGTTCCAAATAAACGTTCATAGAACGTTATATTTTTAAATGAAATGTAGGTTGCAAGAACGTTGCAGGAACGTTATGCCAACCATAAAATAACGTTCTAGGAACGTTAAGCAAACTGGACATTTTAACGTTCTTGGAATGTTCCAAATAAACGTTCATATAACGTTATATTTTTAGTGAAATTTAGGTTGCAAGAACGTTGTAGGAACGTTATGCTAACCATCAAATAATGTTCTAGCAACGTTAAACAAACTGGACATTTCCACATTTTTGGAACATTCCAAATAACGTTCCCACAACCAAAACAGAACGTTACAAAAACGTTCTCAGAACATAAATTTGTTAGCTGGGCTTACAGTAGATGAAAAGCACTTCAAGAGAAAAATTCAAAGACCAAACAACTGAACATACCGTAAATACACATTGGAATATACTGTCAGTTGTTTTACAGAAAGAAAGAAAGAAAGAATGGATAAAAGAATAAATAAATACAGTTTTTCTGGATTGCTAACACACTATAACTGATTCATTTGGCCCAATTTTCCAAACCATTCATATAGTTCTCAAAACAAAGACACGTTTCTCAAAACTTTTAACACATTTCACCTGTTTGCACACACGTTCCAATTTGCTCAGTGTTTTCTGCAAAACTCTACACAAAAACGGCAGCATTTTGCACAGGTTTAACCATGTTCTCATTCAGAAAACACAAACACACAATATAATTAACTCAAGCATCAAAAAATGATCTCAAACAGCACACATTTATCCATGTATGAACATTCAGTAGCAAAACTGATGACACACAGGTCAGAATCTCAGGATGATATGCACAGGAGCACAAGTGATTATATGTTTTGGAAAATGAATCCTGGTTGTGGGAGACAAAGAGGAATAGGAGGAGAAAATAAAAATGAAGGGGATTAGGTCAAAGGTCATTGGTTCCTGATGAAATACAAAGCACTATGGTTGACCATGTTCTTCTGCATGGACTGACCGTGAGGGAAGTTCGCCTACAGGCTCATCTACAAGGTGTCACGTTTCATGGGTTCGGTATCTCATTCTTGCTTGTGGTGTGTGTGTGTGTTTAAGTGGTGGGTGTGTCAGCGATACGAGTTGATTGGAGTCAGGTGCGGCTCGTATCTCTCTGGCTATTTATGGCACGCTAACCTGTCTTGTCTTCGTCAGTTCCTCTGTGTTAGTTCCTGGGATCGGCTGGCGCGTGTTCCTGGATTCCTCTCGCTGTTCGACCAGTTTCACCTCTCGTTCTCCGGCTGATGGTCTTCGTCCGGCTAGGCTGCCCATTGTGGTCCCTGCGCTACCCAGCCAGCGAACCTCTTGTGACCAATTACTTCTTGTCTTCAGTCAATAAACTGTATTTCACCGCACTTGAATCCTTTTGTCTCATTCCCCGTGACAATAGGAACTGACCATGCAGGATTCAGCGGATGCAACCGATCTTCAGCACTTCCTGGGTAACACCACTTCTCGTATGGACGTTCAGGATGATCAGATCAGGATAACTGGACGGGCGATCCAGGAGCTGGTAGCGCCATCTTTTTGGTCAAACAACGATTCTGGTGGCGCACCATGGCTCGCGATATCCGAGAGTTTGTTTTGGCCTGTTCAGTCTGTGCTCGAGGTAAGACTTCCAATCGACCGCCAGAGGGGTTACTTCAGCCGCTGTCGGTCCCTTCGAGACCCTGGTCCCACATAGCGCTAGATTTCGTTACTGCCCTCCCGCCCTCCCTGGGCAATATGGTTGTTTTAACTGTAGTGGACCGGTTCTCGAAGGCGGCCCATTTCATTCCCTTGCCCAAATTACCCTCAGCCAAGGAGACAGCGGCTACTGTCGTGAATCACGTCTTTCGCATTCATGGCCTCCCGATGGACGTGGTTTCCGACAGGGGTCCCCAGTTTGTATCCAAATTTTGGAGAGTTTTGTCGTTTACTGGGGGCGACTGTGAGTTTGTCTTCGGGGTTTCACCCTCAGACCAACGGTCAAACTGAGCGGGCAAACCAGGATCTCGAGAGGGTGTTGCGACGTTTGGTCGTTCAGAATCCCACTTCCTGGTTTCAGCAGCTCTCGTGGGTTGAGTATGCACATAACTCGTTGCCAGTGTCGTCTACGGGCCTCTCGCCGTTTGAATGTAGTTTAGGTTACCAGCCACCTCTTTTTCCCAGTATGGAATCTGAAGTCACGGTCCCCTCTGCCCACGCCTTTGTCCAGAGGTGTCACCTTACCTGGACGAGAGCCCGAGAGAGACTCCTCCGGGTGGGGGCGCGCACCAAGGCTAAGGCTGATCGCCACCGGTCAAAGCCTCCCGTATACGTTGTGGGTCAAAAGGTGTGGCTTTCTACTAAGAACATTCCTCTCCGATCCGTTTGTAATAAGTTAGCTCCCAAATTCATTGGCCCGTTTCCTGTCACTAAAAACATTAGCCCAGTGACAGTCCGCCTCCAACTCCTCCTGCGTACAGGAGAATTCATCCCGTGTTCCATGTATCCAAAATCAAACCCGTTTTCATTCTCGCCTTAATCCGCCTACCGGTTCCTCCACCGCCGCGTCTCGTAGACGGGGAACCTACTTATTCGGTAAACCGTATCCTGGACTCGAGACGGAGGGGACGTGGATTCCAGTACTTGGTGGACTGGGAAGGTTACGGCCCAGAGGAGAGAAGTTGGGTACCTGCCAGGGACATATTGGATCACTCCCTTATTGATGATTACAATCAACAGGGCAGGTTGGCTGAGAGCGCCAAGAGGCGCTCCTAGGAGGAGGGGTACTGTCACGTTTCATGGGTTCGGTATCTCATTCTTGCTTGTGGTGTGTGTGTTTAAGTGGTGGGTGTGTCAGAGATACGAGTTGATTGGAGTCAGGTGCGGCTCGTATCTCTCTCTGGCTATTTATGGCACGCTAACCTGTCTTGTCTTCGTCAGTTCCTCTGTGTTAGTTCCTGGGATCGGCTGGCGCGTGTTCCTGGATTCCTCTCACTGTTCGACCAGTTTCACCTCTCGTTCTCCAGCTGATGGTCTTCGTCCGGCTAGGCTGCCCATTGTGGTCCCTGCGCTACCCAGCCAGCGAACCTCTTGTGACCAATTACTTCTTGTCTTCAGTCAATAAACTGTATTTCACCGCACTTGAATCCTTTTGTCTCATTCCCCGTGACACAAGGTTTCAATACTGCTGACACATACAATATAATTACAGTACATAGCAGCAGTACTTCAGATGAGAGAACTTTCATTATTCTATGTACAGTAAATACTGTAGCACACACCCTCAAACTCATTACTGTTGAATTGATTTGTAGCCAAGTAGTCCTTACATTTACTGTATTTGTGCAGAACTGAGAGACGACTGTCTAGGGGAGGCAGAGAAGTCTTTTCTCAGAAGAATAAGAAACTGCTATAAAAAATAAGGATACTGCCAATACTGTAATGCAGTTTGGCAGAGGATGCTGAATTTATTTATTTATTCTTTGAATTGATCTCACTAGTGTTCTCTAGACAGGAACGTAGTCTGAGTATTTGACAGGTTTGTGTATCATCTGAGGCCAAAGTTTGAGTCTGACAATTGATAATATGTTTTTGACTAAACTATTTGATTTTGACCTGGAAGTTTGAAGTTTGCACAAGTTGGTGTGTAATTTTGAGATTGTGTTTATAGTTGTGAGAAAATGGTGAATTGTTTCATGAATTGTGTGTTAGCAATCGAGAAAAACTGTAAATAAATTCAGCATCCTCTGCCAAACTGCATTACAGTATTGGCAGTATCCTTATTTTTTATAGCAGTTTCTTATTCTTCTGAGAAAAGACTTCTCTGCCTCCCCTAGACAGTCGTCTCTCAGTTCTGCACAAATACAGTAAATGTAAGGACTACTTGGCTACAAATCAATTCAACAGTAATGAGTTTGAGAGTGTGTGCTACAGTATTTACTGTATACAGAATAATGAAAGTTGTCTCATCTGAAGTACTGCTGCTATGTACTGTAATTATATTGTATGTGTCAGTAGTATTGAAACCTTGTAGATGAGCCTGTAGGCGAACTTCCCTCACGGTCAGTCCATGCAGAAGAACGTGGTCAACCATAGTGCTTTGTATTTCATCAGGAACCAATGACCTTTGACCTAATCCCCTTCATTTTTATTTTCTCCTCCTATTCCTCTTTGTCTCCCACAACCAGGATTCATTTTCCAAAACATATAATCACTTGTGCTCCTGTGCATATCATCCTGAGATTCTGACCTGTGTGTCATCAGTTTTGCTACTGAATGTTCATACATGGATAAATGTGTGCTGTTTGAGATCATTTTTTGATGCTTGAGTTAATTATATTGTGTGTTTGTGTTTTCTGAATGAGAACATGGTTAAACCTGTGCAAAATGCTGCCGTTTTTGTGTAGAGTTTTGCAGAAAACACTGAGCAAATTGGAACGTGTGTGCAAACAGGTGAAATGTGTTAAAAGTTTTGAGAAACGTGTCTTTGTTTTGAGAACTATATGAATGGTTTGGAAAATTGGGCCAAATGAATCAGTTATAGTGTGTTAGCAATCCAGAAAAACTGTAAAAATGAAGAATAACAAAGATTCCAAGAAAGAAGAGGGACTTGCATGTGAAAACCCAGACCAGTGTGAAGCAGAAAGGTCAGAAGAGGTCAAGGAGATAGTATCATTCTGTTCCAGACTCCAGCAGGAGTTTGTGTGTGTGAAGCAAAAGCATTACTCAAATACACAGAATATGAAATTAAGCAACCTGTTTTATTCTCAATCGTGAATTTGGATCTAGATCATTTAAAAAACTTGTATAAACTAATAATTTGTGTAGGAATGAAACTTTAAAAAAAAGAAAAGATTTGGAACAAGGGATAAAACTTGTTAAATTAGGCACATAAAGAGAAGGGAAGATAAACAGAAATTAAACCTACAAAGAGAGTGTAGGGAAAAAACAAACCGGCTAAGCTGAGAAGCAATAACATTAAAATGAAAAATGTATCATTTGCAAATAAGCAAGTCCATAAAAGGTTAAACATAGAATAATAAAGAAGTAAAGAGACTGTTGGAGAAATTATTCAAAATGAGTGTGTGTGTGTGTGTGTGTGTGTGTGTGTGTGTCAGGAAGATGACAAAAAACACAGTGTTTCTGGATGGGATACAACATTGGATCTTTAAAAATTGGGTAGAGAGAATACTCAGTAAGACATCTATTGATAAATAATAGACAGAACTTGAGCATGAATTTAGTGATGATCTGTGTTTGTTTCTTGTGTCTTTGTTCATTGTCTCTTAGGGTGTTTTCAGACCTGTAGATCGTTTGCTTTGTTCTGAAACATGGACTTAATTTGTTACAATGTTGCATTTTCTTCTTGGTTCGGTTGGCTTTCACAAGGCAACATTGCGAAGCATACCGAACTGCGTTAATGCAAGTCACATGTGAGTAAAGCTGTAAACTTATTGGTCACAGTTCACCTGTTTACGTTCCTCTGCATCATTCATCAAGATGGATCGACAAGTTCGCTCTGAGGGCTTATTGTGGCTTTATACCTGGGCTGGCAGACACAAACACTTACAAATGTAGCAGTAATTCCCACTCTAATATGTAAGGGATAATGCATGGCTAAAACAATTTTAATGCATGACATGCATGGTTCACGGGAGGCCAAGAACCACCCGATGTGAAGCATTAAAATCAGTTCATGCACAGCTAGCCGTGCATTATCCTGCTTATACCATGGTCATTTTCCAGCACTGACAAGTTAAAGCTGTTAATTATGTTTGCAGAGCAATATTTGACCAGAATTGTAAAAATGACAGCTATTTTCATCAGTTGAGGCTCATTAGCGCTAACATTCTGCCCGCTTCAAATCAGACACAGAGATGGAAGATCACATTTATTTGAATGAATGAATTATAACATTTACTTGAATTAATTATCAATCAAGAGAGAGAGGGATGGCAGTTGTGTGTGTGAATATCCTGGTTCTGCACGTCTCTCTCTACAAACAATGAAGATTTGAGTTTAGATACTTAAACAGCGTTTTTACGTCCTCGTTGATGAAGAATATAATGCAGCGATTTATTAATAAAACCATGGCCATGGCGGTGCAGGAAGCTCAGGAGGCCATGGCTGGACGGCCTCCGTGGCCTTGGCCTCGGCTCTCGGTCCGGCCACTACAGCCCCCCCCAAAAAAATCCTTAGGGAAATCCTTACAGGATTCCACTGGGGTTCAGGAGCCCTCCCTGGGTTGATCAAGAAATCGGTAGCCCTCCTTGGGCTTAACTAGTGATCAGGACCCCTACGTGGGCTAAAATCAGGAACAGGAGCCCTCTCAGGGTTATCCACAGGAACAGGAGCGGAATCTGAGGCCTCCTCTAGGCCAAACATGAGACCCACAGCCCTCCTTGGGCTGAACGGGGTGACAGAGACCTTTTCAGGGGTGTGCTCAGGAACCGCTTCTATCGAGGCAACCAGAGAGGCAGGAGGCTTGGGAATGGCCTCCGTGGTCATGACAAGAGAAGCAGTCCGCTTCTCAGAAACCCCAACAGACAATACAAAACCAACAAGAATGGTTCCTGTGGACAATACTTCTGCGGACATGACTTGACCCCGGTCTGGGCTAGAGCCTGCACTGGAGCCAGAGTGAAAAAAGGAGGAGACCAGCACATCAGAATGATGCTTTTTTTTTTTTTTTTGATTGGCTTTATCTGAAGGATATTTAGATGTAACAAATTATAGTGACAGAGTAAAAATTAGTTTTAAAAAAAAACTTTTAAAAATCCCTTGTGAATACTTTTGAATGAACTTAAGTGGCAAGGTAATAATGATAAGAATAAATTAGCTGTTATTGAAAGTTTTTTTAAAGAAAAGAAATACCGTAAGAAATCAGGTGATAGTTTAGAACAGGGGTTTTAAACTAAAAAAAGGGAAAATTACAATGAGTCAGATTAATTGCATAAGGGGGATGTTGTGTAAAATGCATTCAAGAATACAATTACTCTGGCTCACTGTTTAGCTAGTATATTATGTCAAATGGTTTGTTGTTTTGTTCATTTCCAGCAGAAACCTTATATGGGCAATTATGTAACTGTTGCATAGGTATTGTATTTCTAAAACAATGACATTTATATGATGTCTGAACCAGTAATGTTAGGCTGGAGAGTGTCGCAGAGTTATACAGTATGTGTGAGCAGAAATGGCTGTACAGAGTTGAATTCAGGGTCCAAGAGATCAGGAAAAGACCACACATTGTTGTTTTAAAACTTTTATTAAGCATATGTTTAGTAAGAGAATAGAGATATGAGGGAAAAAGAGGAGAGAGTTCTTAACAAGAGGTGATGGGCTGGCTGCAGGACGAGGTCTACAGTAGAATCCAGAAGAAGAAAGAAGAGATAACACATGAGGCTACTTTAAGACGTTGAGGGTGTTCCCAGTCTGCGTCATTTGGGGAGTTCACTAGTTTAAATATCCGTGAGGACGAGATTAGATGCCACTACGGGACCTGAAGAGCTTCTCCGGGACCAGAGCCACCTCTGATATTGCCTTGAGTAAAGAACTTTTCGATATTTATACTTTATTTAATACTTGTATGCAGTAGTTCTAGAATACTTGTGCTGCTAGATATACAAATTGTAATAAATAAACTGACTTTACAGACAAAGTCTGCCTCCCGTGGCATTGATTTACAAGCCAGAACAGACCCTTTGGTCCTAATTTGTACTCATAATTTAGGTCCGATTCGACTTATTTACCTAACCTGAGAATAATAAAAATAAGATGAAGGTGTTTAAATATGCGCTGAAAAACAACATCTATAGAAATTTTGATATTTAGAATTTCTATATAAAGAATGGAATGGAAATGTTCTGTGTATGTTAGAGGTTCTTCTTGGAACTATTAGATCCTGTGCTTTTAACAGTATGTGTGTGTGTGTGTGTGTGTGTGTGTGTGTGTGTGTGTGTGTGTGTGTGTGAATTCAGTGTCATATTTGCATCAACAGGGTCTTAAGGGTTGCTCAAAGTAATCTTGCAATTTTAGAATCTATACCAAACAGGATATGATGTCACGCTCTTGGAATTCCATTTGTTTATTGTTCCAGTTACCGCTTCCTTCTCTGCACTTTTTAAGTGACTCTGAGATGATTTCAAAGTGATCAAGGGCAAAAACTATTGTGCTCTAACTTTGAGTTGGTGCCTTATTCTGTGTGTCTCAGGAGTGGCGATACGGGCCGTCACAACTTCACCCGCGACACTCTACCAAAGCCCAGTGGAGAACTTCTGACACCTAACATGTCTGGAAATCGACATATAAGTTACCCTGGACATGAAGACAATGGTAAGTGTATTTTAATAGTCTGTCTGTATTTACAGTACTAACATTGAGAAAACTCTACATTTTTGTTTATTTTTTTTAATGATGCATTTTATTTGTGCATTTATTTACTTCTAAAATGTTTCATTTACTAACTGTGGTATATTATATGTGTGTCTGAGTATTACCAAACACTCAATCTCTGTATGCAATATTTCAAATATATATATAAAAAAAGATAACTTCGTTTCTTTTAAGAATTTTTTTTTTTCATGTACAGTTGAAAAATTTAGTGTTACAGCATGATCATTTAGTGTTAGATCATGAATGAGGTGACACCAAGAATGCTGGATCAGGAATGAAGAGACAGGAAGCCTGCTGTGGAGATGAAGAGTCTTTTAATAATGTTGCTTACTAGTCAAATGTCAGATGAGAAGTGGCAAAGTGGCCCAGAACACAGAAAATCACAACTACATAAATCTCCCTCTCTGCCTGCCCAAGCATTGGCATACGTCCCAGTTTCCGGTTGCACCGTGTACTTGTTTATCAGTTCTTAACAGAAACATGGGAGGTAGTTCAGTCTTGAATGTAAACTATGATTGTATGTTACACAGTATGAGAGGAATAAAGATAAAAGTATTTATGATCTCACAGTAGGAACCAAATCTCACACTAAATCCAGAAGTGGGTAGAGTATCCAAAAACATTTCTCAAGTAAAAGTGATAGTATAATTTGACTAAGAGTAATATTAGATACTATATTATATAATGTTAAATTAATATATTATATAATTTAAAGGGGTCATAAACTACCTTTTTTATTATTTTATACTGTTCAACTTATAATGTTATCAAGATTTGTACGTCAAAAAACATCAAAATTTAGAAGTAATAGGCTATTTTCTGTCCTGTTTTCAGGCAATTTTGAGTTCATGACCCCTTTACTATATATTTTAAAAGTCACATTTCTTATTAATTATAACATTTTATATTTTTATAATATTATTAACATTTTATATTAATATCATAATTAGATATTTTTGCAACAAACACAGAAGAGACAAGCTTTATTTCTGGCATCTCATCTGAAGCTTCAATATCATTGCAATATCATTGTTTTGTATAACAACTTATACAGCTACATTTGAATTGTTAGACAATATCAACAAGTAAACCTGCAGAGATTTGCACTCGAACCACTGACACTGAGAAGAATGAGTGAAAAAACTCATGCAGGAAAAATACTCATGACCTGCTAGGTTTCAGAATTAACTAAGGCGCTTTAGCCCTTAATGCACATTTTCACATATATTTTTGTCCCATTCATTGCTATTTCAAGAGTGAGTTTCACCTAAATATGTGGATGCCATAATAACCACAACTTTGCAGCGTGTGGCCGACAAAGAAATGTTGCAAACAAATTCTGAACATATTATAGCAGAATGCTCCTTTTAATTACTAAAAAGTTGTCACTAAGTTCTGTTATAATCAATTAATCTTTCTATACTGCACAGTCAACCTATTATTTATTATGGCCACTTCATCCAACACTTTTTTGGTTCTCTGTGTTCTTAAAATTTCCGTTACGAGTGGGAAACTTCTTCAGGTGATTCATTGCATGCAGAGAACTGAACAAATCATTCAAACAAATCATTCAAACAAATCATTCAAATGTATCGCGAAACCAATTCAGACCATTTTGCTAACGTGTTTGAGGAAGTCTTTGAATTGAATCCACTCAAAAGTGTGATTCATTCGTGAATGGGGCATACCCTCAAGGAGAATAAACTATGCATTTTTTTTAGCATGCATTGCATTGAAAATAAGTAATGTAAGAGAAACATCACACAGCTTAACAAAGTAAAAGTAATATTTTCATTAGAAATTGACTCGAGTTAAAGTAAAAGTACCCACATATAAATCTACTACAAATTTTCCAAAAATGTTGTCAAAGTAAATGTAACAGAGTAAATGTAGGCTATTTTGTTACTAATCACCTCTGACAAATACAGACCTTAAAACTTGCAAGGTTAAGTAAAACTAACTTTTCACATTCACAATGTTCTACTGTTTAGTGTAAAATGGTATAAATTCTTATAAATCTTATTAAATGTCTGTGTCTGCTTGCACTGCAACTATTAAAGTTAATTTATTTTATTTGCAGATGAAGAATCTGACATACCTTATACCAAACAGCTGTGGAAAGGCAAAAAACACAGTGTAGATCTAAAAATTTCAAGTGACATAAATAAGAAATTATTAAAAAAGGAAACTTGGGAAATCAAATCGAAGACTACCAAGAAGCCATATGTGAAAGTCACATCAGCTCATGTTAATATAGTCGATACCATAAACATAATTGATACGTATGACAGAAAACCACATGCCCATGCAAAAAAGAAGTATGCTCAAGCTGGAACATATGCGCATGGTCTTGAAGATGAACCAGGAAAGAGGATTCCCAAAGCTGGAGTCTATGCCGAAGCAGGAATTGGACGAGCTCGTGCTGAAGCCAGTGTATTTGAGGCAGAAGCCAAAGGCCCAAACGCCTCGGCTGGTGCTGAAATCAGTGTGGTTGGAGCTGGAGCAATGGCTCGAGCTGAAATTGCCAGTGCATCAGCTAAAGCCGGTCCAGTTGGTGTTAAATTGGGGCTTGGAGTCGACACGGGTGTATCTGCTGGTGTGGGTGGGCTGGAGGCAAAATTTCTGGGAACTGGAATCTCAGTTGGTCCTAAAACCAGTGTATCTCTTGTGGGTTCAGAAGTTTCATGTTCAGTCATGTAATCAGACAGGTATTAATTATCTTTGGATATTCATATGTAACATTTTTCCACCAAATTATGAAAACAAAAATCTAATATATCAACATTTGTGAGATTTAAAAGGATTGAGGTTAATTGATATAAATTTGTATCTCTGGCAATATAACATTGTGTTATGTTGAATGTAAAAGTATTTTGTGTCTGTTTGTTAATGACGGATTTGTGGATAGATCTGTGTTTTTACGTTTAGTGTCATGTTACATGATGTCATGTGTTATTATTTTTCATTTAATCCTAATTGTAATTAATGGGGTTATTATTTGATATTCCCATGAATTCGATGCACATTTCAGACATTTTCACTTTCATTAAAACCTAAGAGTGAAATCATAAAATTTGCATTCCTAATGTTTCTATTATGACATACATACTGTGCAAAAGTCTTAGGCCACTAGTATTTTCAGCAGCTTATTTCTATCTTTTGCTGCAGTGTGTCAGTAGGAAATATCAGTTCACATTTCCAAACATTCATTTTGCCATTAATTGTAATAATCCAGTGAGATTTTTGTTTGCTCCACACAGAGATCTGATCTGATCATCATCAGTCTGTCTGGAATGACATGAAGAAACAGAACAAACTGAGACAGACTAAATCCAGAAGAACTGTGGCAACGTCTCCAAGACGCTTCAAGAAACCTCCCTGCAAAGCTACAATACTGTTAAAAGATTTATGCACGTGTAAAAATGCTGTTAAATGAGGATGCAGTCAAAAATAATGTCATTAATAGATTTTCTTTATCAATTAACTTCTCTAAATTAAATAAACATTTGGTGTGAGCATCCTTTGCATTTAAAGCAGCTTTTGCCCTTTTGCAAAGTTTTCCAGGTAGCTTTGCGGGTAGGTCTCTTGAAGCATCTTGGAGACGTTGCCACAGTTCTTGCTTATATTGAAATCAGAGATGCTGGTCCTGTGCCCTGCGGAGCTGGTGGAAAACGTCTCCCCTCACTTGTCAATAGTGATTAAACGGTGTAAAAACGACTGTCAGGAAGAGATAAGTGTAATCATTCAGAACTATGGAATATTGTTTGCAGATCTCATGCATGTTTTGTGTGTATGTCACCTGTCATGTAACAGCTAGCAAATATTATGTTTAGTTTAGCTACTTACATATCTCGCACTTTATAGACACAAACTGATGCATCGCGTTGGAATTCGTGCTCAGCAGCCTCTGTGAACATTATTGCACACCTACTTTGACGTGATTGGTCATCTCTTATATTTTGTCGTTGATAAACAAAGGAACGAAATAAATAAGATTCAAAACAAATAAATCGAGATAACATATCTCTGGACAGAAACATGGCACCCTTATGTTTCCCTTAAACTCAAGGATGTTGCAGAAAATATCCCTTGACTCAAATTTTAGAATTAAATACAAATACAAGCAAAAAATTCATTCCTTTCTTTCTTTATTTATTTTTTTAAAAGGTTTTCCTCCTCTTTTTTAACTCTCTTTTTGAACTTTTAATAACCAAGGGTTTTGTCCGAAATCAAAAGTTTTTAAAACCAATACCATTATTGTCTCCTTGTAAACTACAAAAATGTGAATTTGTGAAAACTGTGATGTCATGTGCATGCATATTACATGTGCAGTGTTTCTTTATAAAGTGGCATCGCAAACTACTGGCTCGGCATGCGTATTAAAGCATTTTTAGTTGTTTTTACAGAGCTGTGTGAATGGAATCACTTTGACACTGTTGCTGTCTATACGCAAAATTTTCCAAACACAAAGGCAAAACTTTTCTGTTTTTTGTACATCATTGTCATGTAAACTTAAGTGCCTAAGTGTCTCAGATACGAGAGACATACAAAATGTGCAGAGCAGTGGGTCCCCACCATATGGAGTTGAGAACCACTGTTTTAAAGCTTTTTATTCTGTCTAAATGTATTTCTGTTCTAATATATTTCTATATATTTATTCTGTTTAAACAGTGTTCATGGTGAGAAGCATTCATCATCCATGCTCCTCTAAACAATACTTTAATTATTTATTGAATTCATTAAATTTCTAAATCTAGTACATTCACCCAGCAATATCTAACCACACATTTTTAAACATTTTATAATTAGCATTTTAATACATGTTAACTGCATAAAACATGAGCTGTCCCAATAATAGTACACAATAAAAAATATACATAGCATTTTATGGATGACTATGCCATTTTATCTCATTTTGATAGTGTTATTTATAGCTCACATTTTCAGTGTACATAAAAGTAGAGATAACCCTAATAAAATGTTTCTCCAGTAAAAGTAATTAGTACTCATTTTGATTTGTAAAGTACAAAAGCATTTGATATTTAATGTACTTAAGTATTAAAAGTACTGATCAATGAATGTAAGCATTCAAGCATTTAATTGACTGTGCTTAAACACCAATCTTTGCAATCTATAAATCCATCATCCGCTGGTGGTTTATTGCTAAGACTTAAGTTTCATTTGGGTCAGGATATCCAATATATAGTTTTTAAAGACTGACTGATGTTTGTTTCACTATTTTCAAATTAAACACTATTTTCAAATGCTCACAATTTACATAAACACTGAGGGTGGGACTAACAGAAACTGATGAATTATCATTTTGACGAGCGTATGGTATGCACCTTTAGAAAGAGGGGAAATTAAGAAACTGCTTATAATTAACCATGAAAACTCGTGTTAAATATATTTTTAAAATAAATATATAAAGTTATATATGGGTGATTCACAAAATTCAAGTCATTGGCTGCCCGTTTTTGAGAATTAAAAAAAAAAAAAAACATATCAGGGAGAACAAAATTAATACCTGTGGGTCCTGATGATATACTGAGGTCTTAAGAAGCAAAACATTTGGTCTGTGCAAGAAACTGAACATTACAGAGCCTCAGGTTAACTGGGAAATGTGATTCTTTTCAGTGAACTGGTTCTTTCGGACAAGTTCATTCTTCTTCTTTTAAGTTTTGGGGTTGGCCACATCCAATACAGAACAGTTCATTACAATAAACTGGTT
Source organism: Onychostoma macrolepis (assembly GCF_012432095.1). Classification (NCBI taxonomy): domain Eukaryota; kingdom Metazoa; phylum Chordata; class Actinopteri; order Cypriniformes; family Cyprinidae; genus Onychostoma; species Onychostoma macrolepis. Next base: position 26,455,792 of record NC_081165.1, on the reverse strand, counting down.
CATTTCATTAGTTTGTTTACGTAATCACACAATGACGTAACGTGTATGCAGTTATATTATTATGCATCCAATAATGATGTGAAACATGGATGATTTAAATGTTTAAAGCATATAAAGTGAATAGTCTTCATCAACTCCATTAGAAACCATAAAAAATTTTCATTTCACCCCTTCATTTAAGTGCTTGTTTCACACATGCACAGATCAGCGTAACTCTTTCTCATTGGTTTAATAAGAAGCTATATGCTATCTCTTACTATCTGCAGAATTGAAGCAGTACTTCATCTAAATGGGGTGGACATTAGCAGTAAAAAATGCACAAATAAATGTATTATACAACAATTATACATGGGAGGATTGTCGTTTGCAACTATTTTATTTTGCTGTGCATTGACTTGGACTAAATGTCTTACGGTGGGGTTGAGGTGAGAAGAGGAGAGGTGGCTCTTGATGCAGCAGTTTAACTTTTATTAAGCAAAAAAAAGCCGAAATTCTAACACAGAGGAAAAATGTTATCAGCTTTAAACCAAATACAATACCAAACAATGGGGGAAAAAAAACTGAGGGCACATAACAAGCAACTACAATACATGGGTGGTGAACATGAGCAACCAAGGAAATAAACTTGTTTTGGAAACCAAGAAAACAGGAACTAAGGCTCAGGAAACCAGGAACAAACATACTAAACAGAAACTAAACATGACTTGAATCATTTACGTTACTTTCAGTTTTCATGAAATAATAATATAAAGTAATATAGTTTTTAGATAACATACAAGAATACAAATTATTAATTAGAATTATTAACATATTTCTCACACAATTATTAAACACATTCAAAACAAAGAATTTGTTATAAAGTGTACACACGTTTAAACAGAGTGCTTTATTCTGTAAACTGCTTCTTATGTCTTGTCTCTGGGCTCTGGATCTTCTAGACTGCTGATGTTGGAGCTTGTTCCATATCCAACTGAGCTGTATTCATCACATCTTTGAAGCCACCCTACCACCTTCTCATGTGAATCTGTGAATATGAAAATGTGAAAAGAAGAAAATAAATGTGATCTCTGGCAAGAAAATAAATTAGTTTTAATCTATGCTATATATATATTAAGAAAAAAATGTCCTTCAAGCAATGAAAATCCAGATCAAGAAAACATGTATTCTTAAAAAGCTAAATAACTCACCAGATGATGCTTCAGGATTCTGATTGTTCAAGAACGTGTCCATTAAAGTTACTTCCCATCTGCTTCCTTCTCTCCTCATCTTTTCCTTGAGTTTCTCATCAGCTGAGACTAAGAGAGAGAAGAGTGCACAGGGTGCTCAAATACATCCTTAGACATTAACATTTAAAGATGTCCTCTGAGAAGTAATTTAATAGATAAGTTTGAATCTAGCCCTTTAGTTGCTTTTGCATGGCAGAAAAAAGTGCAAAAATAAAACTAAAACTGTAAAGAGCTGTAATGAGGATACTTAGAGGGTGCAAACTTACAGTTTGGAGGGTCTGAAATGCTACGGTGACTTCTGGTCTCTGTACATCCAGTGGAATCCATCCCTAAGTGTTTTAGTCGACTTTTGATCCCCTTAAACCTGTTTCTAATCTCCTGCTGTAGTAATTGCAGCACATGATCAACATCCAGACTTATTTCTTCATCTTGTTGTGTGTCAGTATCATGAATGTTTTCTTCTGCAGCACATTGAGGGTTGAGGCAGAACAGACTGTTTTCTGCCACCATCTCATCAATCTTCTGGAGCAACTCTGTGACTTGATCTCGGTTATTCTTGTTTGAGTTGTCAAAGACATGATATCTGTTCCTGCATTTCTGAATCAGCCACTGAAGAGCTTCACCTTCACTCTCAATGTGCTGCTCGATTGAGATATCTGGAAATCTGTCGCCCCACGTGAACAGAACTATGGTGTGTTTCCAGACGTCTTCTCCAAAAGTGACCATGTACTCATTAATGATTCTTTTCTGTTCAATCTTGAATGAAGTATCAATAGGAATCACCAAGATCATGGCGTGAGGGAACTGCATTTGTCGTGATTGACCTACACTTTCTAAGATTGCAGCCCGTGTGTATTCTGGGTTGAATTTAGATGAGAAATACTTCCACCAGCCCGGAGTGTCCAACACAGTTACTGATCTGCCATTCACTACACCAGTGCGACTTGTGCACTTTTGTTTTCTTCGTATTGGAAATATTTCATGATTGAAGATGGTGTTTCCAGTTGAACTCTTCCCAGACAGAATCCAACCCAGAAGAACAATTCTCAGTTCTGAGAGCGGAGCCACAGCATCTTCTAATTTACAGGTATTTGCATGTTTGCAATGTGCACTACCAGTCAGAAGTTTGGACACATATTCTAATTCTTCATTATAACTTCATTCCAGTTATAATAAAGAACTAGTAAATGTTTCCAACCTCTAAATTTTAAATTCACAGTATGAAAACTCTACAGTAACACAAACGGAAGTATGGGAATGATGTAGTAATCAAAACATGTGGCACACTCTCTTAGATTTGAGCTTCACTTTCACAACTCCATCTCTGAACATTCATATAAATTAACATAAATCCAGTCCAAATTTTGACTGGTAGTAAACATGTCTATATGACTTACTTATTTCTTTCAGTAGATCTTTTTTGTCATGAACTGTTACTTGTCTGGATTTTGCTCTTCTTTCAATTTCATCCCTCTTTCTCTGAATGTCAAACAGCATGTCATCACATGTTTCAAAATGCTTCCCATTGTTTGCTGCCACAACATCATCGATCTTGTCAAGTAGATCTTTGACTCCGACACTTTTATTTTCAAAATCAAAGGCATGATATTTTCCTCCACATCTCTGGATGATCAGCTGAAGATCTTTGCCCTTCACTGAATCGGTTTGTGTAAGCAACACTATGGTGTGTCTCCAGATTCTCTCACCGAAGAGACTAAGGTGCTCCTCGATGGTGAATCTGTTTTCTTCAGTAAAAGGCAAACTGAGATTAATGACCAGAAGAAAGACGTGAGGTCCTGGTGGACACAGAAAGACACTGCAAACCAGCTCTTGTTTAACAACCTCTGGCAAGTCTTGCAAATCATAATTCTCCCACCAACATGGATTATTAATCAGAGTTATCTTCCTTCCGTTCACTTCACCATCTTTCTTCACAGATTTCACGAAGTATTTGTCAGTCTCAACTTCATCATCTAAAATGCTGTTTATCACTGAGGCTTTGTCAGATTTCTGCCACCCCAGAACAACGGCTCTTATTTCTGTCGGAAAAGAAACATCAGGACATTGGAAAATCAAACTACAATTTCCTTTTAAAGTATTGTAGGGGGGAGACCAGGGATGAAAGTAACACTTTTTGTTTGAGCATCAGTAACTCAGTGGTTGTTTGTGCTAGGTCTCTCAAACTTTGATATACGGTAGCCACATTTGTCTACTACAAATAAAACTCACTTGGACGGGTACTGCATAATCACAGATTATGTGAATTAACGTAAAATACAAAGAGTTCCATTGTTACAACCTAACCCACTACTGGGGTGAGTTGTAACACAGACTGGGGATAGATGTAACAGTGTGAAGTAATTTGCTGAAATAAGACCCACACTTCCAATTTATGCAAAAACTTGATTGAAGAACAAAGAATAATCAGTTTTGAATAAAGTGAACCGTTTAAAGTGACAAAAACATTATATTGTGTTCCTTTTAGGACTTTAAATTTAGCACAAAAACAATTGTTGTGTTTGTTTGTTTGTTTGTTTGTGTGTGTGTGTGTGTGTGTGTGTGTGTGTGTGTGTGTGTGTGTACTGTATTCAGTCACTAGCTGTGTTGCCATCTACCTACTTTTATGTGAATTTTGGAATATCACATAAAAAAAAATGCTGGATGAAAATGTCAAGATGCACATACAAAAAAATGTATGTGCTCATTTGAGGCGGATAGTGTTTTTATCCAATAAGAAGATATGCACATAAACTTTGATGGAAACACATTTTACATAAATCCCTTGATGTGCAACAAAAACCTCACATGATTTTGCCTCAATAGAGGATGTGATTGGATAACTGTAATTATTGGAATCATCATAAGGTTGTAGCATTTTAATTAACTATCCCCACCCCACTGCTAACTGTTTTAGCATGTGGGTTTTAAGTTAGCATGAATGCAAAATATCAAATTAAACTAGAGAAACAGCTACTTTAGGTTATGTAAGTCAAATAATTGTATCTACAACACAATGATTGCTAGGCAAAAAATAATCTTAATGAAAAAAAAAAAAGTACTTTCTTTCCCGAAAATCATAAAAACTACAATGTTGCTCACATTTATTTGCTTCTTCTCCTGTAACATTAAAAATGTGAATGGAGTGTATGATATTAAAGACATCACCACAGCTCCTATCTGACTTGCCAAACTGACAGTGTTACAACGCTCCCCGGTCTCCCAGCAAAGTATGATGAGGTAATTTAGCAAATAAATAGTACAAACAAAAATTTGACAAACCATTCTATGTGGTTTAAAATCACATTTTTGGAACTGTGGTTAAATCGGTTGGATTTCAAGTTGTTTTTCTGTCGTTCTGGACATGACATGCACGTAACACATTAAAAGTTGCAGTGGTTCTCAAGATTAATTGTACAGTAGTTTGTCAAGTGTTCGGTTGTGTTTACAAGTAGAGAATGTATTTGTATTTATCAAAAGTATAAGACATTTATCATCTCGCCAAATTGAACCTTACCTTGTTCCATCTTGCTTGCTTTCTTATGTGTTGTTATCATAGAAAATGTTGACAAACACATTCTCTGACAGTCAGCAGTTAAAGCAGCTTTCACGTGCTATCGGAAAATTCTTACTTCCCACTTTTGAAGCTGAATTGCAAGTTCATCACATTCAACTGCTTTGTTGACAGAGAGAACAGGAATCATGAAGGACTGCTCATTCATGATGTCACGAATCCGGTTCATGGTCTTCCGTCCACTCACCATCAGAGGTTGCCCTTCCTTCATATTGACTCTCGCACCACACAGATTGTTGCCCATTACACTGGACTGCATTTCCCATCATCCATTGCACTGAGCACACAACTGTCATCATCACACAGCTGTCTCAATCACACGCTCACACCTGAGAACTATCACACAATCACACACCCTATATAAACCATGGACTTCCGTTCACAGATTGCTGAGTATTGTTCTGCGTATAGCACTCTCCTGGTATTAGCTGCCTTACCGAGCCATTCTGGGTTTCTGTTCAGTTCCAGTATTGTCCTGCGTTTATCACTCCCCTAGTGTTAGCTGCGATACTGTACCTGTTTCTTGTTTTCTAGTCTGTGTTCCCTGTATTTACCCCTGTCTCACCGTTCGGACTCTGTTTATGCCTCCCCTGGACTGTTGCTCATGTTTATGGATTACGCCTATTGTCAAGCCCTCTGGATATTGTTCGAAAAATATAAGATACTGACAGTGAAGCATATGCCACAAAGTATATAATGAGGCACACTTTACAGTTTTTCTCAGTGGCTTTGTTGCATTTCTCAGATCAGAAATGAAATTCTTAAAACTACTTGTTCAACCTCCACATGATCTAGTCACTTGTGCACATCATTAAAGCAGTTTCTCATTCTTTTGAACAAGTTGCGATTGCTTTGGTACATTCATGCAACTGATTATGTACATTTTGCTGCAGTTTCCTACATTATCAGTTGCTAATATCATGTTGCTCAAAATGTATTATATAGTTCTCTGTGCTATAGTCTGACCCTCAAAACATCTAGTCATTAGTTCATCGTACAAGTCATTAAATGCAAAATGGTTGATCTAGTTGTCATAAACTGTCAAGCATATTTTTTACACATTTCTATTAGACTTTTTGTAAATTTGCCATGAATTGTGCAAGTGAATCTTGACTTTCACTAATGAAAATATAGATCAAACAATTATAAAAAAGTTATCTGAAATAGCTCAAAGGTGCATCTCATGAACCTTCAATTGGAAAGCATATAGACAGAGGACAACACAAGAGTTACAAATTCTGACAATGGGTTGAACATCCAGAAAACCATCAGGATCAACAGCCGAGAGGAAGAAGAGGAGTAAGGATGCAATACAGAGGTAAAACAGAGGAAGAGGCAGAAGAGGCTAAGGACATGGGTGCATATCAGATGAAATAAGGGCCACTGTTGTGGACCATGTTGTCAATTATGCCCTTACAATGGCTGAGGCGGGTCGAAGGGTGCAGCCAAATATTGGGAGATCGACCATATCTTCAATAATTCAAACATTTCGAAACAGTATCTTTCAATCAATATCCCACATACAGCAATGTGTAAATTTTTACTTTTGTAATGGATATATGGCATACATAAGAAGCACAGCCTTCTGCATTTCAATACAATAACTGTCATCCAAACTGTTGCCATAGTTTACAGTACATCAGGTAATACTAACAGAGTGCACTGTAATATTGACAACATGACTAAGAATTTTGTTTGTGAACAATGACACAAGGACTTTTCATTCTGATGGCACTGATATGTTCATTGACATAAATACTTACATTTGAGAGATGAACTAAAAATTTTGAGTAAATTACAGGCTTTTGCAGGTAATCCATTGTGGGGTGCTGTTTGTACAAATTGTTTTGAGAAATGCACATACTTCTTTGCAAATATTAAGGACAATTCGAGAAATGCACCAAAGCGACTGAGAAAAACTGTATTGAGGATATGGTCGATCTCCCAATATTTAGCTGCACCCTTCAGCCATTGTAAGACCATGATTGTCCACAATAGTGGCCCTTATTTCATCTGATATGCACCTCTGTCCTTGGCCTCTTCTGCCTCTTCCTCTGTTTTACCTCTGGACCCTTCCACCAAGCTACTGAGAAAAACTATAATAACAGCATGTATTGCTGACAACATTTCACTGTTAGAAATCATCTCCAGCATAATTTTCAGAGAGACTGATCTGCGAACAGGCGTTTGGGAATATAATCGTTTCCTTAAACCGCAATGACAATAAAGGAACAGGTCATGATCTGAGAAAACACACAAAAAGAAGACATCAACGACTACAACACTCAACAGCTCACAAGTGTATTAGTTAAAAATATCTGTGCGTGTGTATGTATATATATATATATATATATATATATGTATATATATATATTCATATTACACGATTTGACATCCCTGGACGTATTGTTATGATCATTGTTATTTTCTGGTACAAATGTGTGGGCGTGCTTGTGTGCCCTGTGTTGTGCTTGGTCTCACTCTCTCTCTCTCTCACTCTGTTCCCTCTCAGGCTGAATCACCACCACCTGTAGCTCGTTATCAGAGCGTGCCTGAGACTGTCGGTGCGTTCCAAATGGGATATATCGCCCTCCGAAGGGCACTTCAGAGTGAAAACAATCATGGCCGCCATATTGAAGGGTCGTTCCAAACCGAAGTGCTCAAAACTGCCCACTTCAAAGGGCCCTTCAGAATGAAGGATGAAGGAATGAAGTACAACTGATGGACACTTCGGGCCCCCATGATCCTTTGCACTGATTCTTTGCATGATGACGGCGCCTCCATGTGGGCATGGGATGATGACGCAGAAGGGCACTTCAAGAAACAGTTGTTTGGTCCCCTACACCCTTCAACCCTTCAAAGCTCTCACTCCGGAGGGTAAATCCTTTGAAGAGATTAGGGCATAGGGATGAGCCCTTCCGAATGGAACGCAGGGTGAGAGTGGAGTATATGATGGCAGTCCAGTGTTTGCTACAGAGACACACTTCTCTCCTGCTCCAGACTGAACTCTTTGGTGGATTGTTGTTTGTCACCCTCAGATTTTGAGTTGTGTATTAGCAAGTGGCTAATACACTTCACAGTGCTTCTGTGGTGAGCTGTGCCTGGAGATAATACCTGACCCTGTTTGTACTTTGTTGAAAAGCTAAAGATAAGTAGCAGATAATATATTATTTTTCTGTATATTTGTGTGAGTTAAAAGAGAAGCTGTAGGGGAAGAGTGCCTTTTTCTTTGGATACTACTTTCATCCCTGTTTTTGGTTCAGTCAGGGAGTTGAGGGAAGTTTTATGTTGTTTATTTCTTATTTCTTTTGGGCGTTTGAGGTAAGTTAGCTGCTCCCAAAATTAGTTAGTTAATCATTTTGTTTGTTATTTTAGGCCTTGCTCTCTCCTGAGCCATTGCTCCCTGTCTCTTTATGTTAAAGGGGTCATATGACGTTGCTGAAAAGAACATTATTTGGTGTATTTGGTGTAATGCAATGCGTTTATGCGGTTTAAGGTTCAAAAAACACATTATTTTCCACATACTGTACATTATTGTTGCTCCTCTATGCTCCGCCTTTCTGAAGCGCGTTGATTTTTACCTGATTTTTACAAAGCTCATCGTTCTGAGAAGCTAGGCGTGCTCTGATTGGGCAGCTATCCAGTGCGTTGTGATTGGCCAAATACCTCAAGCGTGAGACGGAAATGTTATGCCCCTTACCATATTGTCCTGGCACGATGACACAAAAACAATAAAACCCATTATAAACAAGGCATTTGTTGCATCCAGTGGGGACATAATTACTGATTATAGTAACTTATACTGTCTTTTTACGCGTCACGTTGCATCGCGTCGCATAAACATTACCATGTCTGCATTTGTGATCGGAGAAACGATAAACAACAAGCGCTACTCTACACAGCTCCAAACTTGCGTTTGAATAGTCAGTGGCAAATTCTTTAAATAAGAAAACAGACTTACAGGCTGTGAGTCAGAAGCGCCAGACTATCCTTGCAAAGTTGGAATTGCCCCACTTTATAGAAACAGCCTTTGAGCAGCTGGCAGCTTCTCCCAGGTTCAGGAAATAGTCCTCCATTAAAATGCGCTGCACACACTCCAATATTTGGGTTGAACTGTTCTGGAACAGTGTTGTAAATACAACTTAACCACTGATTTCTAGTTGTGTTCTCTTTTGGAAGCCCAAACAAAGTAGTTTCGCTTTCACAACAAAACACAGCGTCTCCAGGACATGGTGTCGGCGGCAGCAACAACACTACAGCGAGAATAATAGTTCCGCCTTCTTTCTCTGCATATACATTTGGGCGGTGTTTTGCACATCTTCCCACACAGTGACGTAGACATGTGGGGGTGTGTTTAAATGAGCCATTTTAGGTGGGCGTGGTCTTAACTTTTATAAATTATATCTCTTTGGTTTTGAGGCTTTAGTCTTTGCAACTTCAGGGATCTTATCTATGCACAAACAGTTTGTAACACTCCAAAGAGAAAGGAAAACTTGAAATCACATCATATGACCCCTTTAAACTTATTGTTTTTTTGTAAATAAATCTCCATTTTTGCATATCTGAATTGGTGTCATCTTCACTCTGGGACAGAGGACTGAAGTGTGTTCTTGCCTTTTTTTTTATTTTATTTTATGCTTTTTCCTCTGCTTCCCCTCACAATCCCCTAGACAGGAGGGGAACGTAACATGAAAAAATTATTTTAGGTTGGTTAAATTCATTTACACTTCTCAATATCATAACATTTTTAACCCAATAACACTTTTCAAAAACAAACTTAATCTTTTAACTAACATTCGCGTATTAAAATTGAATAAAACGCCAACATAAACAACAACTAGCTAGATTAGCTGATTACCTTATAATTTATTGCCTATTATTATAAAAGTCCATAGATATCGCCATACTGCTGTACTGCTGTAGTTCATACTGCTGTACAGTTTCTCTGACAAACGGATGCGATGAGACCTGTTTTCCTGAAATCGGTGACCAGTGGTCGCTGTTCAGCAAATGTTCGCACGGGAGCGCGCACACATTAGAGCTGATGATGAAGCAGATTGATCAGAGCCCAGAGATGCTCTAAATTATGACTAGAAAACGTCCATTGGACAAGCTAGATATTGTCATGAGCATTTGAATACTAATATAGAGAAGAAATTAAACAATGATGCTACTGTCGTCTACTAATGTGTTACTAAGAATGCTTTATTTTAGCGCTTGTTTAGTAGCCAATAACGTACTCTGATTGTCTGATAGGATAAGCTTACATTTAGGTCTATCTCATATGTTTGAGATATGATTACAGTCAGGGATGGGCAGTATTTATGATACATGTATTTCAAATGCGTAATAGGATTTTGTCATTTGTATAGGGTTGATGAAAATGGCTTCATATTTTGTATCAAAATATTTTACTGTATTTTTGTAGTTTTAAAATAAATCTACATGATGACATCATAAAAATGTGGCCTCTGATTGGTGTCTACTCACTTGTTTGCCCAGACTTGTTACTACACTATTAATGTGTCCTCTATACTTCTATGGCTCTCAATAGATTTAGTGGTTGGAAGAGTTAGGTTAATACTCTTTGACAAGTTATGTTACTTTCTAATTATGTTTCTAGCTACATTTAAAATCAAAACATATTGATCATTTAATAGGTAATTGTTACAATGCTAAAATGTTTGTTTTCAACTTCCAAATAGGTGTCCAGTGATTGATAAATAAATATTTGATTGCTGAATATTGTACCCTAATTGAAGTAGCTGTTTAGTAGGATCATGATTCATGATTTGCATACCATTGCATGAATGACTGCCTGGCACAATATGTATTATATATAGGCTATAATATATATATATATATATATATATATATATATATATATATATTGTCTTCTTATGAATGGCTTGTTTGTCATTGAGTCACTGTTGCTGATGCAAAGTAGGCCCTTTGTTACCAACACTAAGTAGGCTGACTACAATTATGAGTCATTCACAGACTGTTAAACATTAAACTGTTGCTTTCTTTAAAACAAACCTTCATCTGGGAGATCACAGGGATATGTGAATACTTGATCTGTTAACTGGTTGTGTATGTCAGATTTATTGCATGACTGGGGCAGAGAAAAGTTGTTGCTATCAAACATTGTTTAATCAGCCGAGTCAGTGTGATGGTGAAGGGACAGATCAAATAGCCCAATCGATGGAAGGTTTGCGAAGAAATTTCATGCTCCCTTGTAAAAGTATTTTTTATATTTTTAAAATACACAAATACAATAGTTTATTTTGATACGTGTGGCTGCTGTATTTTGTGGTCACTTAAAATTAAGGTATTTGGTATTTTATTTTAAAATACATTTTGATGTATCTTTGCCCAACCCTGATTACAGTAGGCTATAGGGTCAAATCTGACAAGTCAAATTTCATAGATATCACAATACAATACTCCTCTTTAATTATTTCATAATATCATCATAACATAAATTTTCACAATGTTTTATAAAGTAACTGGTGATGTGTGAGCTCCTCTTCATTCTTTAGTTTATAAAGCATATTGATCACTTTCATCTCCAGTGTAGCCTTGTAACTGTTAGAATGTGTTCACAGAACTTTCTGAAGACTTTTAACTTCTCCATCAGTCCTTTTCCCATTTATAATGTTCAAGAAACTGAACAGTATTTACAACATTATTACCTGTAATCCAGAGCCTCAGGAAAATGTTTTTTCTTCTTTGACATTTTATAGGGTCAGCAAACCCACTTTTGGTGCCAGACAGTTCGTTTCAATGAACTGGTTCATTTCACTATAGTTCGTTTACGCAATCACCCAATAATAATGTGAAACGTGGATGTTTTACATGTCTAAAGCATATCAAGTCAACAAACTAGTCACATTTTAGCTCTAGCTCACATTTTTACATAAACCATGAGAAACCATAAAAACATTCCTTTGGCCCCTTCATTCAAGTGCTCAGTTCACACACACTCGTATCAGTAGAACTGTTTACCTTTATTGAGCAAACAAAACCAAAGAAAGCTGGAAAACAGAAGCAAACGAAAGTCCATAAAAATGAAACTGAAACTAAACGTGACTGTCCAGTCATTCAGATTACTTATTGTAATTTCATGAAAATTTAAAGTGATATAGTTTTAGATATACAAAAATACCAATTATTAATTAGAAACGTTAACATGTGAGCTACTCCTCAGATAATTATTACATGCATTCAAAACAAAAACGTTTGTAAACCGCATGTGTATAAAACATGTTTAAACAGTGCTTCATTCTGCAAACTGTTTTCTACGTCTTTTTATACAACTGGGCTCTGGGTCTTCTGGACTGCGGATGTTGGAGCTTGTTCCAGATTCACTTGAGCTGTATTCATCACATCTTGGAAGCCAACTCGACACCTTCTCATGCCAATCTGTGAATATGAAAATGTGAGGGGTAGAAAATATGATCTCTAACAGGAAAATAAATTAGTTCAGGATACACTATATAGGATATAGAACACTATATAAAAGTTAAGAAAAATGCATTCTTCAAGCAATGAAAATCCAGATAAAGAAAACATGTATTCTTAAAAATCTAAATAATTCACCCAATGATGCTTCAGGATTCTGAATGTCCATGCACGCATCCATTAAAATTGCTTCCCATCTGCTTCCTTCTCTCCTTATCTTCTCCATGAGCTTCTCATCAGCTGAGACTGAAAGAGGAAAGTGTAAACAGAGAGTGCTAGAGATACAGTATTTCCTAAGACAACATTTAATATTACTCTAAGAAGGAAATTAATTACTAAATTAGAATAGGTTGCTCTTTAGTTGTTTTTTTTGCATGTCAGGAAAAAAACTATCAATAGCCAATCAATACACATGAACTGTAATAAGGATGTATTGCTTGGCCCTAATTACTGCTTACAGCTATTTTATCAGTATTAGACAAGAAATTACAAGTCATTTTAATAGTGACTTACATTCTGGAGGGTCTGGCATGCTACGGTGACTTCTGGTCTCCATAGATCCAGTGAAATCCATCCCTAAGTGTTTTAGTTTACTTTTGACCTCAATAAACCTGTTGTTAAATTCCTGCTGTAGTAATTGCAGCACATGATCAACATCCAGACTTATTTCTTCATCTTGTTGTGTGTCAGTATCATGAATGTTTTCTTCTGCAGCACATTGAGGGTTGAGGCAGAACAGACTGTTTTCTGCCATCATCTCATCAATCTTCTGGAGCAACTCTGTGACTTGATCTCGGTTATTCTTGTTTGAGTTGTCAAAGACATGATATCTGTTCCTGCATTTCTGAATCAGCCACTGAAGATCTTCACCTTCACTCTCAATGTGCTGCTCGATTGAGATATCTGGAAATCTGTCACTCCACGTGAACAGAACTATGGTGTGTTTCCAGACGTCTTCTCCAAGAGTGGCCATGTACTCTTTAACGATTCTTTTCTGTTCAGGCTTGAATGAAGTTTCACCAGGAATCACCAAGATCATGGCGTGAGGGAACTGCATTTGTTCCGACTGGCCTACATTCTCCAGGATTGCAGCCCGTCTGTATTCTGGGTCGAAGAAATACTTCCACCAGCCCGGAGTGTCCATCACAGTTACTGATCTGCCATTGACTACACCAGTGTGACTTGTGCACTTTCGTGTTCTTCCTATTGGAAATATTTCTTGATTGATGATGGTGTTTGCGGTTGAACTCTTCCCAGACAGAATCCAACCCAGCAGAACAATTCTCAGTTCTGAGAGCGGAGCCACAGCATCTTCAACAACAAACAAACAAACATAAAAACTACAAATAATTTGAAGGTGTTTGCAATTCACACCATCAGTCAAAAGTTTAGACACTTTTACTCGTTACAACTGCCTTCTAGATTTTAACAGTAAAGTCATGATAACTGAAATAACAAATGGACATAGGAATGAGGTGGTGATGAAAATGTGATACAAATGAAACATTTTATATTTCAGCCTCTTTGTCTTCTCCAGCTCTGCTTCACGCTGAACATTCATCAACCAACTTCAGGAGGTGCATCCTGGGATGCTTTTAAACGCTTGTAAAGGAGGAACATTCCTGATGTAAACTCGCTTCGAACTCATCCATTTAAAAGCATCAGTTTAAAACCCCAGGTTAACATCCTTATTTGCACATTTACGGTGTCAGTGTCATTGATTGGAAAAATGCAGCATGTGTATAACCCATTCACACAAAGGTTTTAGTGCGTCCTCTTTATATATTGTCAACTCCTATCAAGTTTTTTTTTTTCCTAAAGCAGGGGTGACCAAACCTGTTCCTGGAGAGCCAACGTCCTACAGATTTTAGTTCCAACCAGCTCCAAGACAATTGCCTAGAAGTTTCTAGTGAGTCCAAAGACCTTGATTACTGTGGTTCAGGTGTGTTTAATTAGGATTGGAGCAAACTCGGCAGGACAGTGGCCCTCCAGGAACAGGTTTGGACACTCCTGTCTTAAATGGACTTTTTGGACAATGGAGGTAAAAATGAAACAAGTCTCTTCTTTACTCCAAATGACATGTTTTCTGTCACTATTAATTTTTTCCCCTTAAATGCCAAAAGACTGTTTATATACAACGCAATTGTCCAAAATATACAAATAAAAGGCACGTGATTGGCTGTCTGTTACTAAGCATCTAGTCATTGCAATGTTCGGCACCGTAATGCGAGATTAATAGCACAACAGCTAATTAATATAGTTAAAAATTGTTAACTACATTAAGTGTTAATAACTATTAATATAGTTAATAGCCATAGAGCAGTGTTTCATAACCCCAGGTAAAAAGAGTTAACTCCCTAAAAACAATGAAATACTTGATTTGTAAAGAAATTCATATGTAGTCATAATTCTGCAAAACTAATTTTAAGCATTTAAGCAAAGCTTTTAGTCCAAAAGTTTGACTGGTAAGGTTAGTGTACATGTCTGCAAGTCTGTACTTACTTAGTTTTTTCAGCAGGTGTCTTTTGTCCTGAACTGTTTTTTGTCTGGATTCTGCTTTTTCTTTGTTTTTATTTCTCTTCCTCTGAAAGTCAAGCAGCACGTCATCATGTGTTTCAAAATGCTTGCCATCGTTTGCTGCCACAACATCATCAATCTTGACAAGCAGTTCTTTGACTGCATCACTTTTGTTTCTGAAATCAAAGGCATGATATCTTCCTCCACATCTCTGTAAGATCACCTGAAGATCTTCTCCTTGATTCTGTATGTGCTGCTCAGTGGATTTGTCCTTCACTGAATCAGCTCCTGTAAAGATCACTATGGTGTGTTTCCAGATTCTCTCACCAAAGAGACCAAGGTGTTCTTCGATGCTGAGTCTGTTTTCTTCAGTAAAAGGCAAGCTGAGGTTAATGACTATGAGAAAGACGTGAGGTCCTGGTTCACACAGGAAGACACTGCAAACCAGTTCCTGTTTAACAACCTCTGGTGAGTCTTTCAAATCAAAATTCTCCCACCAACATACAGTGTTGATCAGAGTTATCTTCCTTCCATTCACTTCACCATCTTTCCTCACAGATTTCACAAAGTATATGTCAGTCTCAACTTCATCATCTAAAATGCTGTTTATCACTGAGGCTTTGTCAGAGGCTTTGTTCTGCCACCCCAGAACAACGGCTCTTATTTCTGTCAGAAAAAATAAAATAAAAATGAGGACACAAAAGACAAACGTTTGCAATTATTTTAATAAAGCAAAGTCTGAAGAGATCATTTTTCAAGTAAATATACACACGAAAATATGTGGCTTGAAATATGTTTTTAAACGAATCAGATTTCAAGTTGTTCTGTCGTTCTGGGCATGACATGCAAGTAACATACATAAAGGACAGTTGTGCACAAGATAAATGTTCAAAAAGTTCAGTACTCTGTCTTGTTTACACAATTCATTTAGATGGTTGTATCAATCAAAAGCAAAATACATTTGACATCTTATCAAATTGCCTTTTGCAAACTTTACCTGGTCCCATTTTCCTTGCTTTCTTATGGGTTATCCAAACAAAACCTTTAAGAAGGAACAAAAAAAAAAATCTAGCATGAAATAAATTAATAATAATAATAAAAAAACTAGACTGACACCCAGGATGAATGCATATACACTTCAGCTTGACAGGCTTTGTATAAAAAAATTAAAAAATTCATAGACCTTAATTTATGTCATTAATTTGAGTTAAGCTTGAGATTTACCGCCCCTTGAACAGTGCAATATTCTTCGTGGTGAAGTATAACAGATACTTCCTGTTTTCACCATCAATTTTACCTCATCACTAACAAACCATTTAACAACAATTTAACATCTTCAGTGTTTTGGCATAATGCTGTCTACATGGCATGGCAGGAAATAAAAAAAAAAAAAGTAGTACATGTTTGGTACATATAGGTACACATATGTGTAATGTTTATTTAAATTAAAAGGGGCACTACAGGACCCCCGCCACACCCATATCTAAAAAACGACAAGTTTTCAATCAAGGAAGAACATCCAAAACACTGAAAATAATAATAATAATAATCCTTGAAGAACAATAGCGCTTTTTACACTTTCAGTGGCCTAATGATACAGCAGCAGAAAACTGCCATTTGCAACATATTTAAAAATCTGATTTAAAACACTTTGCTTTTCTTATTTAAATTACAATTATTGCATAATAAAGCTAAATGCTGTCAAACACATAAGTCTCTCGTGTCACCTGATCACAGACGTGTTGAAGCCTCTCCTGATATGAGCAACACAGCATCTGACAGACAGCAGCTAAACTCACTGCTTCAAAGAGAAAGTGAACTTCAGTCATTCCAAAATAAAAGTCACAATACAATTCATTTGCTTAATTATTTATTTTGACAAGACTAAATCCATGTGATTCAAATACAGGATATTAAGTATCACTTGAAAATTACAGCTTAAATGCTTAATAAATATAAGATACTGACAGTTATGCATATTAACATGCCACAAAGTATATAATGAGGCACACATTAACAAAGCACGTATTGCTGACAACATTTCACCATTAGAAATCATCTCCAGCATAATTTTCAGGCACAATGATCTGAGAGCAGTCGTTTGGGGATATAATCATTTCCTGGCACCGCAATGACAGTGAAGGAACAGGTCATGACCTGAGAAAACACACAAACAAGAAAACATCAATGAAAACAGCTCTCAAGTACATTATTTGTTAGGAAATATGAGTATATAGTATATTTATATATTCACATTACAATACAAATGTATGTAAAAATGATTTTGGATTAGTTAAATTCATTTACACTTTTCAATAACATGCAAATCCTTTTATTTTATTAGACAATATGCAAATAGTTAATATTAGTATTTATACTAAGTGCAAATTGCATTTGTCTAAAATACATGTGCATAACCAGAATTTCACAGTTGTAAGAACTCTGTGAATATAGATATATCTATTTATACATTCATATTTAACTAAAATAAAAATGCAAAAAAATGCATGTAAATTCAATATATATATATATATATATATATATACACACACACGTCAACTGGAGAGCAAACTACATACACCTAACGTATACATGCAGAACCAGAAAATGATAGATTTATGTACTAGTGTACTCTTCACTCATCTAAAAATATAATTAAATGCATCACAATACATAAGAAAATACCAACTCTGAACTCTAATCTAATCTAATATTAAATGCATTTCTCACCTCCGCATTAGACTGTAAAGCACAGTCTGTCACATTCACACTGGCGTGATTCTCACAGACCGTCTGCGCAGCTTGTATCTGTAGCATGTATTTAACCCGTGCAGGAGGATAGAGCTGCAACAAACACAATATCACATCAAATACATCAGAGTAAAGGAGCTGTATGTTATTTGTTGTATGATTAACAAGATACATGTTACCTGAGCTGTGTCTGACAAGATATCCACCACTTTAAAGGCATACGGAGAGCTACTCATGCGATTGTGGACGTCCATGGCAAATTTTGCCACATTCATGACATTATGGTTGTAATTTAGCTCCACACCGTCTCCTGAGACAATAAAAGCTGAGAAAACGGATGCAAAAAGAGTGAGGACACAAACCATCTCGGCAGCTTGTGGATCTGTGGGAACAAAAGCAAAGCCAAAAATCATCTGGGTGTATCAGTATGAGGGTGGAAACATTAATAGCCATAAATTCCTGATGGTTTAACACACCTCTATTTATCTGCTGCATAAGAGCTTCTCAGGTTTCTGCATCCTGCTGACGGACAGACGCTCACGCTTCAGTTAGATTCACAGACTCATCAAAAAACAAGAAGAGATGCAAAGCTTTTCCATGGAAATTCATTTCATATTCTCACATTCTTCACTGCAGCTGCATTGACGTGTTTACATCATCTGCCATGTCACATGACCAGACCGGCTGCATGCATCAAGACCCGACGCTGAGCAGTCCATAATATCTCCTGCTGAAAAAGACTTGAGGAACGATTCCTGCTGGAAACAACAGCTTGCTGGTTTGGAGCGCCCGAAACAATCAATCCAAACCAGTCTGATGAGTTTAAGCCAGGTGGAGACTATCTGATAATGCACATGAACCACGTCAGGCTGGTTTGAACAGCAGGAAAATGTTAATATTTGATAGAAATGATCCACTATTGCATGCTGTGTTAACATAAGCGGTCCATTTTCTGCTATAATCTGTGAAACTGAAATGCATGGCCGTTTTTGTCTTTGAAAACAACTTCCTTGACTTTGCACTCGGCGTCTAGATAGTTTTTGTTAACCCTTTGTTGGTCATCTGATTTCCGTGAGTGGCTTATGTGCACAAAATGATCATTCTTGGGACCGAGGAGCTCAAACAAGCCGAAAGCGCTTTGAAGCAGAGTTTTCCGAGTCCATCAAGGTGTGGTGATTCTAGGAAGGTTTAAGAAAGTTTGAGGTTTAACCTATTGGATTACCACAGCTTTTATTTTCACTTGCTTAAGAGGAGCAGCCGGTTAATATTCACTTGTTTTCCAGGTTTATGGCTGTATATTCAACATAAACAGAGGAAAGCCTCACAATCTGGAGGTTATTGCGGACCAGTGGCCAGATTTCAGTGTCATTATTTGCAAACCAAAAGTTCAGGTAACATTATTTTTCAGATACAGACTTTCCTGATTTGTTTAAATAAAATAAAAAATAAAAAAACTAGCCATGTTTCAACAGCAACCATAGTTTAACTGTAGTATTTGTAGTAAACCAAAGCATATGCAAAACTATACTTTATAGACAATGCTTAGTGCTGTTATTGTAAACTAAAACTGCTCAAAATCATTTTGTTGATAAATCTGAAATAAAATAAATCATAAATATTAGATGGAAAGCTTCAGCTTAAAAAAATTAAATGAAAATTAAGATTTTGCAACAAACTAAAAAATTATAATAAAAAAAATATTTAAAATTATTCTAAAACAAAGGTTGCATTTGAAGTAATGAAATTATAAAAAAACTAAAACTGAAATAAAAAATTAAAGCTAGAATAACACTTATTTAGCTCTGTCAAATAGTTAAATCTATACATAAATCATGACAAATTACATTTTATATATATATATATATATATATATATATATATATATATATATAGTTTACTTTATATATTTACATATAAGTTTTACTTATTTATCTAATGCATTCTACTTTAAAATCCAAGTGCAGATTTTTTTTTTTTCTATTATTAAACAGGGAGCAAAGGATCGAGAAGGAGATTTCAACATATACAGCATCTACTCAAAGAGCAAAGACAGCCTGAAAAACTTTCTGAACACACCTGGTGTGATCAATAAACATGCATTCGCATTATTAGCAGGTACACACTCTATCCATAATCAAATTAATTGCCTGAAATAAATAGTTTTGTTACTGTGACCAAATAAAACATGCACAAACCTGTCGGTTGCCATAAAGGGGTTGACATCAGGCATTTGGAAGCAGTTCAGGAGTTTGCGGATCAACATGGACTTCCCTGGAAAGTTCAAGCAGTGATGAACGTCTTACTGCTGCAGGATGAACGACAGCTGCAGTTTAAAGAGAGGTGCTATCATTATCATACTCTTAAACTTAAATGTTATCTTATGTTAGGCTTAAAGCAACTGTATATGCAATTGATTTTACCTTTAAATATTCATTCTGATGATACACTGACTTCAAATACAGCAAATGGCTTCTGTTTCTTTCACAAAGGAGTGAGTTCGCTGAGCGGGTACGAAATACCGCGAAAACGGTAGATTGCTTTACGGCAGCAACAAATGCACGTCTACAGCCAAGCCGCTTTAAGATGAGGATAGGTTTCACTTTGCTGAATAAACAACTTATCGTTTAATTAATCTACAGCATATTGGCTAATCTTCAACATGTTTGCCATTAAACATTAGTTTTTGATTTATCTATTGTTAAAGTTTACACACAAAAATACGAAAATGTTTAATTCATTTCTATGGTATCTGCAAACAGCTATTGACTGAAGCACAACTCTGACAGAAATGTAATGATGTCAAGGCTGTGATATGATTGGTTATCAAAGCACACGTGATCCAAAGTTGGCCTTTACTCCTCAGCAGCTCTTTTTATTATGACAGTGAATATATTTACGACAGTGAATTACACCCACTGAACTGCAGGGGGCTCCAATGCTGCAAAAATACACAGAACTGCTGCATACAGTTGCTTTATAATCTTCCAAAACATGTCCATCCAGCACAA
Source organism: Onychostoma macrolepis (assembly GCF_012432095.1). Taxonomy (NCBI): domain Eukaryota; kingdom Metazoa; phylum Chordata; class Actinopteri; order Cypriniformes; family Cyprinidae; genus Onychostoma; species Onychostoma macrolepis. Next base: position 26,435,255 of record NC_081165.1, on the reverse strand, counting down.
ACGCAAATTATTCAATTATTTATGAGTTTTGCCATTTTTGCAGGGTTTGAAAAAAATGAAACCACACATTTTACCTTCTTGAATTGTCCTTGTTTTTATTATAGTTGACATTTTCTTATGTTCGATGTTTTCAGTTATGCTGGACTCAGATTGGCTCCACTCAGTGCAGCTCATGCTCATCTAGTAAACAGCACGTGGAAGTATGGCGGAGACGCTAACAGCTACAACTCTGTGCTGAACTACATTACCCACAATCCTTCACTGTGCGTGATAGAGGAGGGCGGCACTGAGCCCGTCTCCTGGCTGCTTGTGTACCAACATGCTGCTCTTGGTTTGCTCTACACGTTACCACAACACAGACTGAAAGGCTACGCAAAGTTTCTGGTGTCTATGATGGCCAAAAAACTCCTGGAGCAAGGACACCCTGTGTACTGTTTTGTAGAAAAGGAAAATGACTCTTCCTACAAACTTTTCGCATCACTTGGGTTCCAAGATTCACCAGATTACAGGGCTGTGTGGTTTGAGCTGAATAAACGACAATAAATACAAGTAGAAATCACCTAGAAAATCACTATGGTGTTTTTAATCACCTCTTCATTATTTGTATTTGTATATAACTCACTCTCTCTCTAGCCTATATTAACCCTTGTGCGGTCTTCATTTTGGGTTGTGCACTTATGGTCTTTGGGGTCTCTGGAGACCCCAGGCAACAAAATGTAATTTTGTAGCAAAATAGTTGGGGTTTTTTTTTTAAACCAATGTAATTTTACTCTGTTTATTAATGTTTGTACTCCACATTTGTGTAGTTTTTGGAGGATTTATGATATTCTTTTAAATTTATATAAATAAATTAAAAAATATTTTTTATATAGGTTTTTATACAAAAAACAGCTTTTTATGTAAATTTCACTTAATAAAAAGACCCACATTTCTAACTTTCATTCATGGGGATAACATGGATCATTTGACATGGTTTAGTGTAAAATTTTGTCCATATTTTGAAATTGTAGTTTCAAAAGTAAAATTATCATTTTACCACTAGATGGCTGCAGAGCTCCACTATTTACTATTTGCTATTTGACCAACTGAAAGATATCTTTTCACAAATTTTTTTCAGTTGGATTCATATCTACATATTGTGAAATCACAATTATAACAATAAAAATGATTTTTGCCAAAGTTTTGCATTTTTAGAACTGAAAAAAAATCAAATTTTCAATAATGTTACATTATGATTCGAATCAAACCTGAACAAGATGTTACAAAGAGAAAGGTTGGAGTCTTTAGAGTTCATCATTTATTTCAATCATCTGTGTTTCATATAATTTTCATATAATTTTCAAAGTTCAAATATAGGAAACCTCACAAATAACTCAGTCACAATGCGTATAAATCTTAGTTTTATTAAGTCGTATCTCCTACATTAGAGTACTATAAAACAGTACAAAGTTTATATAATGTAGAAATCACTTCTAATATTCTAAAAAAAAAAAAAAAAACAACTGTACAAAACCTGGATAAACAAAGTACACAAATAAAACTCATAAAGTTAACAAATGGCACATCTCAGTTGTTTAGCTTGTACTTCCCTTTGTCATAAACAAACATTAGACCTACTCTAATCTGTTTATGCTGTTCTCAACACGTTTGAACGTTTTTAAGATCCATTTAAAACAAATAAAGGCCTAAAATCATTAAAAAGCTCTTGATATGCTTCTAAAATTGAGCATTACCTCCAAACCGCTTCAGTGAAATGATACCCGGGCTAATGTGAAAAACACCAAGTGCTAATCTACACACGTCTGTTGCTTTTCATGTTATCCCACAGCTGAAGCACGTTAATGCAATAAATAAAAGTGAAATTACATGTTAAAACGACTGACATTCAGCACAACACACTCGTGTCCACAGCTTCATGGCACTTTAAGGCAAGAAGGTCTGAATGACGTGGAGTTTGTAGTAACACACACAGCTGTAACACCACGGACTCGGCTGCATACTAAGTACACAACCACTTTGGTTAAAAAGCGCCTCGACAAAACACAGGCCTGCAGACACCTCGATGTTCAATCCCTTAAGATCCGATCCGTCAAAGATTTTCCCTGATGAGGGATTTTGAAGACTCGCTGGCAGCTTGTCCATGTCAGTGGTAAGTACAGGAATTAAAGTGGCGATGCAAGTACAGCTGAAGGCCACTAGGTGGAGGCAGCGGCTAAGAGTCCTTCACTCTGATGGATGTTGTGATGAAGTTCTGCTTTGCATATTGTGGGAGCTGCGCAGTGCAGAGAGCTGACAGCAGGGGGCTCCTCGTCCCCTACACACACAAAAACACACACATGGTCAATATATATGCCATAAACCTCTATTCTGAAATAATAATTAATAACACAGTAATTAGTCATTTAAATTTTAGAGTAATTTAAGTGATTAAAATTAAACTTCAAATCAAAATCAATCAGGAAATGTATTACTACTGCAATCATAATACTGTACTGTAAAAATAGTATTTATAATAATAATTATTATTATTACTACTAGTATTCTTATCAATTTAAGAATCATTTTATATTAGTATTATTTAAATTATAAAAATTAAACTAATCAATAAAGAAACATTACTATCAATACATCATACTACAGTACTTTAAATTAAAAATATGAGTATTTATTAATAATAAGAGTAATTCATCATTTAAACTTTATAGTGATTTAAATGTTAAAATGAAACTAATCAAAAATATTACTATTGCAATCATAACACTATACTGTAATTTATTATATTAGTATTATTATTATTAACAACAATAATAATAGTAATAATTATTATTATTATTACCCATTTCAAATCATATTTTTATTTTATTATTTAAATAATTTATTATGTATATTTATTATGTACATATAAACACACACATGCATGAATATATTTAAGAAAAATATATTTGTATATTAAATATATTTATATTAGTGCTGGGCAACGATTAATCTAGATTAATCTTTATTGTTTATATAATATATCTGTGTGTACTGTGAATATTTATTATGTGTATATAATTATGTGTAATGTATATGATATATAAATATATTTAATATATAAACAACACATTTTTCTTAAATATATACATACATGGGTGTGTATTCATATATACATAATAAATATACACAATACACACATATATTACGTACACAAAAAGTTTTATTTTGGATGAGATTAATCTAGATTAATCGTTGCCCAGCACTAATTTATATATAATATAAATTATATAAATGTAAATATATACATGTAAAAGAGTGTATATTTATATATACATAATAAATATACACAGTATGCACACATATATTACATAAACAAAAACTTTTATTTTGGATGTGATTAATCATTTGACAGCACTACTCTGAACTTATTTGTTTTGTTTTATTTGTACGTATGGATTACTTGGGTTGTTACCGACATCTGGTGAAAATTTCAAGGTCAACATCATCTTTAGAAATATATTTACTGAGGAAAAAGGTGACGTGTTCAATACTTATTTTACCCGCTGTATACTAAACATGCTGAATGCCTACCCAGTCCCGAGGAGGAGGACACGCTGTCGGCCAGAGACGAGTTGTCGTGGTCCGGTGAGAGTCCGTCCATCAACGGGATGGAGAGCTCTGAGGACGGCACAGATGAGTCATAGATCCCCGAGTCTCTGGGCATCTCCACCGGACTGGCCGATCCGTCGGGCCGAGACGACCCCGCGTCCTGATGAGACGAACCCTCCCCGAGATCCTCCCGCGACAAACTCAGCGAGAGTCCCAGCCTCGGCGTCGCCGGCAGCATCAGGACGTTGCTCCTCACGGGACAGTCGCTCTCCGAGGGGTGTTTGAGCTTGACCTCGTTCAGGACGAGCCCCGAGTCCAGCTTCTCTGGAGGAGGGAGGCGTTTATTGGGCGGCGGCGGCGGCATGAGCTGCTTCTCGAACCAGTCGGGCTCCTGCTCGATGTGCTGGTGCATGTTACAGATGGCCACGTACAGCGAGCGGCCCGATTTGCTGCGGAAGTAGTTGCGTCTGCTGACGTTGGGCGGCTGCGGCTCGCGGTCGGTCAGGCTGAGCTGGCGAGAGTGGAGTCTGGCGAAGAGCTGGGGAAGCTGGTCCATTAGTTTGTATTTGGGCGCCAGGTTGAGAGAAGTCGGGATGTCGCTATCGTGAGAGTAGTCGAAGTACACCGACATGAAGCGCGACAGGTCCGAGGATTTCTGATGCACCTCTTTGATTTTTTCTGCGATCATCGCCGTGGCCACGATGAACAGGTCCCTGTTTCCGGCGGAGTCGGATGCGGTCGGTTCTCGGTTGTTCTCCTTCGACGTGGCTTTGCCCTTCCGGTGTCTTTTCTCCACGAAATACTTCAGGCCTTTGGAGCAGATGGTGATGATGAAGTGAGCCTCGTCGAGACGCCGGCTCAGCCAGGACATCTGACCCTCCTTACAGATCTCCAGGTGCTCCCAGAGATCCAGCGCCACCTGAGCATTCACACACAGACAGAGCGAGTCAGATCCCAAACACCTAAAGAAAATGAGTCAGGTGCCAAAGACTTTTATACAGTGAAGCTTGAGGTGAAGTGACTCAACGACTTCTGGTTCAGTTAGTTTTATTTTGCATTCAATGAGTTAAAAGCATCAAAGTTTCCCACAGATACACATGAGCAGGCATGTCATCGGCTGGAGAAAAGAAAAGAAAAGAAAAGAAAAGAAAAGAAAAGAAAAGAAAAGAAAAGAAAAGAAAAGAAAAGAAAAGAAAAGAAAAGAAAAGAAAAGAAAAGAAAAGAAGAAACCCGTTTTCTCCATTCAATTAGACTAAATAATAATATCAATTATTATTATTATTATTATTATTTGTAATAATAACAATATATTTTTAATAAAATAACTTAATGATCATGATAATAATATTTTTTACATTTACAGAACAACAGTAAAAAATAGTTTTTATTAATAATAATAATTATTATTATTATTATTATTATTATTATCATCATCATCATTATTCAAATATTTTAATTATTATTAAATTATAAAAATTAAACAATCAATAAAGAAATATATAACTATTGTACTGTAAAAAAAAAAAAGAGTATTTAATAATAATACTCAAAATATTCTATTTCATCATTATTTAAGATATAGGAAATCAATTAATAATATATTAAAATAATATATTTAATAATAATAATAATAATAATAATAGTCATATTATTATAATAATTTTATTTTACACAACAACAGTAAAATCACAATAATAATATTAATGGCTGTCTTAATTTCTTTGCTTTCAAACATTTAACTATATTGAACTTTTATTTTGGTAGAAAACCTCTGAGAGACTTTAAGCTTGTTAGTTAGTAAATAAACAATAGTTCATTGAATTTGTTCAAGTTAGTTCACAGTGCATTAACTACTGTTAAAAGATACAACTTTTAAATTTTAAAAAGCAAGCACTAGTAAATGTTGAAATTAACAATAATTAAGATTAATGAAGACTGTATTTATTATTGTAAATTCATGCTAACTATTGTAGTTAACTAATGTTAACACATGAAACCTTGCTGTAAAGTGCAACAATCACCGATGATTCATGACCAGGAACAAGTAATAGGAAAGTAAATTAATTAATTTCTTATTTCATGTTGACATGTGGATTACTATCTGTGGAATAATTTGAGAGTTCAAAAAGCATTCAACTTTCTTCTGCCACTAGAGGGCGACATCAGCAAACATTTCAAACTTTTTTTGAAAGAAGTTTCTGAAGTCTCTTCTGCTCACCACGGCTGCATTTATTTAATCAAAAATAGAGTAAAAACAGTAAAATTGTAAAATATTATTACAACTTAAAATAACAGTTTTCTATTTGGATATATTGTAAAATGTAATTTATTTCTGCGATCCAAAGCTGAATTTTCAGCATCATTACTCCAGTCTTCAGTGTCACATGATTCTTCAGAAATCAAGAAACACTTCTTATTTTTATTAATGCTGAAAATAGTTGTGCTGCTTCATATTTTTGTGGAAACTGTGGTACATTTTTTTTTTTTCAGGATTCTTTGATGAATAGAAAGTTCAAAAGAACAGCATTTATTTAAAATAGAAATCTTTTATGTTATAATTATCTTTACTGTCAATTTTGATAAATTTAATGCATCCTTGCTGAACAAAAATATTACTTTCTTTCAAATAAAAACCTTTGAACAGTAGTGCATCTAATTTTGGCCTGACCTCGCAGCCGCAGAAGTCCTGCAGGAAGAAGGCGAAGCTCTGGATGACGGCGAGGTGTTTGGGACAGTCTCTGCTGGAGTAACAGATGAAGATCTTGGGTCTGGGCCAGGGTCTGTCGGTGCTCAGCGCCGTGGTCTGAGATGAAGACTCGGAGCTCTCCTCGTCCAGGTGGGAGTAGATGTTCTCTGCAGAGGAATTCAGATCAGAGACGTGAATCTAACCAGGATCAAATGAGATTTGTTGCGAGTGGGGAAAAAAGCGCATTTATTGTTTCCATATGATGAGAGCTCCTTTTAGAGCACTGTAAGACTGAAAGTAAAGCCTAATTTGTCCATGTTAGAGCAACAGATGTTTTTGTCTTACATCACCCCAATCCACCTTTACAAAAACTACCATATTTTGAGTTAACAGAAAAATCTTACCGACTAAACATATCTAGGTTTATTGTTAACTAAAAATAAAACCATATAAAACATTTTGTTAACTGAAATTAAATAATACAATAATTTCAGCTAACTGACTAAACTAAAACCCTTAAAACCAATTTCATTACTTGAAATAAAATATATATAACTAAACTAAAGTTGACTAAAACTGAAACCATTGAAAAAGTATTTTTGTTTCTTGAAATGAAATAAATGTTAAATAAAATAAAATAAAAACGTGGACTTATTGTTGACTAAAATATAACCATAAAAATGTTAATTGAAATAAAATAAAATATATAAAAAATGACTTCTTGTAATAAAATTACTTATTGTATTTTAAATACAATAATATAAAACAAACTTATTTTCTTGTATATAGATGAATAAAACTAAAACAAAAAATAAACATTTGTTACTTGAAATAAAATAAACTTTTTTAAAAATTTAAAAACCTTAAACATATTTCAGCTAGTTAACTACACCTAAAACTATAAAAATCCTTGTTACTTGAAATAAAATTAATTGAAATGAAGTAAAGTATAAACAAAGCAACATTTCTCATCTTCATTTATATTAACTTGATGTACTAATAAAAACTAAATAAAAAATAATATTAAATATAAACTAAATAACAAAACAATAATAAATCAAATAAAATCAAAATAACTAAAAGTAAAAACTAAAATGAAAAATAATAAAAACTAGAGGGGAAAAAACAAAAAACTAATAAAAATGCCAAAAACACAATAATTAAATAAAACAAGGAAATACAAAAGTAAAAATGATTTCAAAATATTAATAAAAATGAAAATAACACTGATCTAGAGACCAGAATAGATTTTTTGTGCCACTTAACACCCAAAACATCCTTAAAAACTGTTTGTGACTTTGCACACAATTTTTTCTTCTGAAAATGACTTTTTTAGATTTTACAGTAATAACAGTAACTGCACAAATGAAGGAATTTTTGAAGGAAATCTTCCCAAAACTTTGGAAACTGAACATCTATGCGAGTTATTCTGAGGAAACGCACATGTAACGAGTGAGTTGTGCTTCTGTGAGATGTATTACACACTAACAGGCTTACAGGAGTTTCTTTTGTGTGGCTCAAGCAGAGCTGCAGCAGAATGGCGTGAGCGCAAACGCTTAGATTCCATCACGCATTAATCCTCGTCAATGCCGTCAGATTACACCGATCGGCTTACAGATACCGCTCAAAAGAGAGGAAACCCGAGCCTCGCTAATGACGGACACGCACCTTGCTGTTTCTTGCGACACATGACGGTGAAGAGAGTGGCGAAGGCCGACATGATGACCAGCGGGACGGTGATGGCCATGGCGCGGATCGGTCCGGCCCACGGAGAGTGCACTGCAACAAACACAAACAACATCTGATCAATGCAAATACAGACACTAAACATGCACAAAGGATACAAATGTCACTGTTTTTTACCTTGGCTCACATGGTACTGCGTCTGTTTTCTGGTCGTGTTGTTGTCATCGCGAAGCTGCGGGAATAAGAAAGTCAATATACGTTTGATGAAACTCATTTAATAGTGTATGATATGAGTAACGTTCAAACCTCTATTGCATAAGTTCCTGGAGTGACGTCTTGTAAAACGCATGTAGTTTTGGGGCCATTTTGCTCCTGCAAGGGAAGCAGAGACATATTATTCACAAATGTGTAATACACTTTATGCATAATTACATGCAATAAAAATATAATGGATTAAATCACAATATTTAAGTCATTCCATAAACCAAGAGCTTTTCGTGGCCTTCATTAATAAATAACTTTTAAAGGAATAGTTCATCAAAAAATGAAAATTTGCTTAACTTTTCCTCACCCTCAGATCATCCAAGATGTAGATGAGTTTGTTTCTTCATCAGATTTGGAGAAATGTAGCATTGCATCACTTGCTCTGCAGTGAATGGGTGCCGTCAGAATGAGAGTCCAAACAGCTGATAAATACATCACAATAATCTACAAGTAATCCACACCACTCCAGTCCACCAGTTAACATCTTGAGAAGCCAAAAGCTGTGTGTTTGCAAGAAACAAATCCATCGTTAAGACGTTTTTAACTTCAAACCGCTGCTTCTGGCTAAAATACGAGTCCATAATCAATAAGAACGCATCCTCCAGTGAAAAAGTCCATCTTCTGTCATCTCTCACATCAAAATCCAGCCACATATTTGTTGAGAGCTGTTTTGGCTTGTAAATGGTGCTTGATCTGTGCAGATTTCTCTCCTGATTCAGATGAGACAACTTTTTCACTGGAGGAAGCAATAATATGGATTATAGACTCGTCTTGATGGATTTGTTTCTCACAAACATGCAGGTTTTGTCTTCTCAAGATGTTAACTGATGGACTGGAGTGGTGTGGATTATTGTGATGTTTTTATCAGCTGTTTGGACTCTCATTCTGACGGCACCCATTCACTGCAGAGGATACATTGCTGAGCAAGAGATGCAATGCTGCATTTCTGTAAATTTGATGAAGAAACAAACTTGGATGATCTGAGGGTACACTGTCAGCAAACTATCTTTGAAAATGTGATATTCACAGACATATTAGCATTGAATTTTCTTTATAATAAATACCTTTACGTGCCATTACTTTAAGAACAAGGCTGGGAAAAGCTAAATAAACAGTTAAACTGTTCACCCTGTCACTTTATTAATTAAGTTAAACATCCAAACACAAGGATCCAAACTTGTAGTTTATGTTTATAAATGCTATACATTAAAACAGGGTTTCTATAATGCACTCAGAAACCAGTGGTGGGAAACTGAAATGCTAACAATGATCTCACAGAGACCCATAGAGCGTCTGAACTCTGGAATCCCCCGTTGGTGGCGTCGCTCACCTCAAATTTCACCTCTTTCTATTATCGCTACAAACAATGCTGTCCGGCCCGGCTAAGATATGACCGCTGCGCTCTTCTGAAAAGAGTCAGGACAATGCTTTTACACCCTTTAATAGGAAGAAGATGTGAATTATATGGTTCAAAAGAACCAGGTCGTGTTCCAAAATGACACAAATATGAAACACCTCATGCTGGTGCTGAAATAATAAAACCTCTAAATGAAATCAATCCCAGCATTGTGATTCCAAGACTGCTTCAGCCAAAGACGTACAGGGACAGCTAAAAAAAAAAAAAAAAATACACCGTAAAAGTGCACATTTACACATGAGCTGTGTCTCATTTAGAAGGCTGCGCCCTCCGGAGGTCGAATCCTCTGTAGGATGCGTATACGGAGTGTCCTCAACCTAGAATTAAATGAGACGGCCTTCGTAGGACGGGCGGAAAAGGAAACAGGAAGTATCACGTTGCTATGCCAACACATTTAGAGCATCCTTGCACTCTCACAATACTTAAATGAAGGAAAATGATTTCTAAATTTGGAAAGTAATTTAAAAAAAAAATTTAAAAAAAAGTTTTTACTTGTTTTCTTTTGCTCAGTGTTTGAGGAGCTGCAGCGTACGTACAACAGACATCTGTTAGAGAGAGAAAAAGGAGGAGGATGTAAAGAACAAAGTTTATCTGTTTTTACCGGAGGCGATTTAAGGTAAACTGTAAACACTACATCTGCGCTTGTGTGTACATCTGCCGTCGGCGGCATTTTTCAAATTAACAACGGTTGTTTACAGCGACCCAAAGAATTGTGGGGTATCTGTAGCAGCGAAGGATACACCTCATGCATCCTCCGAATTCCTGTGAAACAAGGATGCATTCGGAGTGTCCTACTTGCTTTTTTGCAATGAGCCAGACTCAATGATGTACGCAGCCTTCGAACGCGACCTCCGGAGGGCGCAGCCTTCTAAATGAGACACAGCTATGGAGTCATTTATCTTTCTGTAGTTAATTAACCTGTTGTCTATTTCACTGTGTTAATATTTAATGTTTAATTGCTTGTTGCACTCAGGGTTTGAGAAAAGTGCATCACAAACAAAATGCAAAATAATAATGATTATAATTATTTTTACTTTATAGAAAAATAAATTAAAACTACTACTAGTAATAATACCAATATTAATAATAATAATAATTTAAATATTATTATTATTATTATTATTATTATTATTATGCATTTTATTTGTAATGCAATTTTCTCAATTACTATTACTAGTAGTAGTAGTATTATCTAATGTAAATAATAATAATATACATATTTACATATACATATATATAATTGTATATTATATAATAACAATTATTTATATTATTATTAATATTAATAATAATAAATGATAATTATTACAAAAATACTAAATAATCAGTAATAGATATATAATAGTTTATTTTATTAATAATTATTATTATTGCCATTATTATATTATTATTAAACAATAATTACTAAGTACTAATATATCATAATAATACTACTACTACTAGTACTATTAAATATTATCATGATCAAATAATAATAATGTTATTTATTAGCAATAATGATATCATCACTCATTTAAATTCCTGTCATATGTCTTCCATTTCTTTATGTTATTTATTTTATTTTTTTAGCCCAACAGCATCTGTTCTCTGTATGAAAAGGAAGAGCATGAACATACTTCTCCTTTTGTGACTCACAGAAGAAAGAAAGCCAAATGCATTTGAATGAAACGAGGGTGAGTAAATGATGACAGAACATCCATTTCTGGCTAAACTATCCCTTCAAGAGAGCTAGTCCTGAACCAAAAATACATGTGTCCTTAGCCAAAAGAAAGACAGATAGCCGTCTTCTAACTCCCAGCACAGTTTCTAAGTGACAAAGTGCTGCTGTAAAAGCTCTCTGCTCTTTACATTTCCGTCTCCAGCACAACCAAAGCGTGGAAAGCAGCAGAACACGTCCATTTCCCAGAGCAGCGATTCAACGGACAAGACTATATATTATTCCAGCTGTCTGGGAAGAGCATTACACGCTGCTGGAAGCATTAACCCTCAACATCTCACTTCCAGCCACATCTCACCGTGTGTGCAACGCTTCAGAGCTAACAGAATATGCAAACAATTACAGTCACCCGAAACATGCGAAACATTAGGAAACACTCCTTCTCGAAATGAGAGTGAGCATTTGGGGTGAATTATGAATGCAAATGTTTCTGAATTTGCGCCAGCCAGGATTTTCCAATGCAGTTACTAGGTAAAATGCTCACAGGTTTGCAGCGTTTGAGTCTGAAGGGTCCCTCCTGTCTGAGCTTGTAGTACAGGTAGTAGATGGTGAAGCCAAATGTGGAAGGGGCGTGGTCAAACACAACATGCAAATTAGATCCGAGCTGAGAAACATTCAGCATCTTGGGCTTCCAGACTGTCAGGGAAGAAAGAGAAAGAAGAGCAAGGTTGGTTTCAGCTTCATTTGAGATCCCTGTTTAGGCTGTTTCACAGCTTGGCTAACAAAAGCAGATGAATTGGATTTGGCATCTTTTTTCCCTCGCTAAAGTACTCACATGGTTTGCAGACGAGGTTATCTGGGCCAAGAAGCACTTCACAACCTGCGAAAATGCAAGGAACACGGCAGAGAAATGACTTCTTTTGCAAACTTTTTCTATAGAAGTCAAGTAACTTTGAACATCCATTAAGTTAGAATATGACACTATACACTATATAGTTATTGTAAAAAATAAATAATAATAATAATAATAATAATAATAATAATATTATAAATATATATATATATATATGTGTGTGTGTGTGTGTGTGTGTGTGTGTGTGTGTGTGTGTGTGTAGTTTGCTTTATTTTAACTAAGAATGAATAATTATTTTAACTAATTATAAATATTAATAAAACAAAATAAAAATTATAAATAATACATTATAAATTATAAATAAATAATTGTAAAATCTATTACATCTATAAATAAATTATAAACGCTTAAGTATACATTTATGTATCAAATTTGTACATATTATAAATCATAATATTAATAAAAATAAAATATAAATATTCTAAATAAATTACAAACTAAACAAATAAAGTATAATTATTTTATAATTATTTTTAATTATATTTATAATCACATTATTAAAATAGTTAAAACACACATTAATATAAATAAATAAGTAAATCCATAAATTAAATAAATATTTTTTTTCCAAAAGCCTAACAGAATAAGGCCAGAAACACATTTTTGTAGAACATTTTTACTTCTAAGCTGGAAAGATGGCATAAAGAAGTAATTATTAATGTAATTTTAAACTTTACATATTCATTAAGTTAGAATATAAAACTGTAACTAATAGTAAAAAATAAGTAATTGTTGTTATTTTGTGTACCAGAGTATTTTTTAAATTATTTAATTGAAATTATATATATATTATATATATATATATATATATATATATATATATATATATATATATATATATATATATATATATATATATATATATATATATATATATATATATATTTTTTTTTTTTTTTTAAATCAAATTAATATTTATAAATATTAAATAATAATAATTATTATTATTTTCTAAAAGTAGGACAGAATAAGGCCAAAAACATGTTTTTAAAGTATCGTTTCAGGCTTAACACTCACTGTTAGTGCGCAGAAAAGATGGCGGAAAGAAGCTGTCGTTCAAGAACGTGGGAAACGGCACGATTCTGACCATGTAGTCGGTCTCAAAGGCGAGACCAGCGAAGGGCTGTGAGCTCATCCTCTGTTGGGAAAAATGCGAAATGGTTCCAAACAGATGAACATGAACTTAAATATTATTTTTCCAATAAATTACAAGTCTAATATAAAACATATCATACTTACAACGGTTTTGTAAGAGAAGTTAAGCTGTCGCGGATCCTTCAGGATCACGTGCTGGCACTGCTTTCCCTCGGGATTCTTGTCCTCCAGATACACTCTGAATCCTTTCACATGTTCAATACCTAGCAGATCAAACAGGTTAGATGAATTAAAGGGGATTAGATGATATAAAAGCACAGAAATACATCCAGATGACTGCAGCACACCTGTGCAAATGCAGAAATTATTAAGCAATTCATATTTGCATTGTACCAAGAGCATTTATAAAATAAAATCACATCCTAAGCATTAAAAGGGACTTATTTTTGCATTTAACTTTTTTCTCGTGCATTTTTAATGTTAATCAAGATTCATTGCCCTAAAAAAATGTAAATGTAGTCTTTTATGGCCATTTTCCACCCTTTCTGATCTGAATAAACAGGCTGTTTTTGCTACTGTACCTTTAAGATTTTCAGTTAATGGGTGCAATTCACAATTTTAGAATAGACTGCAACATAAAAAGTGATGTTTATTTATTTATTTATTTTATTTGTTTAATTTTATTTTATTTATTTTATTTTTCTATTAAATTTTTTATTTTATTTTTATTTTTAATGTTAGTCAAGGTTTACTGGCCCAAAAATATAAATGTAACCTTTTAAGGCCATTTTCACCCTTTCTGATCTGAATAAACAGGCTTTTTTTGCTACTGTACCGTTAAGATTCTTAGTTAACTGGTGTAATTCTTGGACAAAGCATTGAATATGCAAATGTGGGGGGTCATATGTTAATGAGCTCATGGTTATGAACATAATTCTTGCATCTTAGTTTGAAAACATTTTTACATATAGCTGAATAGCCCAGCTTTACAGCACAAGTCTGAGTCTGCAATTTCGGATGAACTCTAACAGATGTGTGGGATGTGCACAGAACTTCCTGTAAACCTGCTTAAGTCCCACCATAAACTTTCAGGACTGGAAACAGCGTGGAAGTTTCAAAGCATGCACCATTTTTTAATCTTCCTTTCTTTCCCTCTGTTTCTTTTTTTATTAGCACCCCTGAAGACAGAGCGTGCCAGCGGAGCGTTCCCGTGCCCTTCAAAGTGTGCCAGCCTGCCTCCCTTTTAATTAGATTTCTGTCTTATCAGTTGCAGAGGGAAGAGGGGAGAAGAAAAGGCTCCTGCACACATTCCGTGTGGTTCCGATTACCACGGCGGGGAGCAGCCTGATGGGACGGGTGTAACTCCACACCTCCGCCAGCCTACAGATAGCATCAAGAGAGAGCCGCCCCATCTCACAACCTTCAAAAACACTACTGGAGGTGGAAAAAAAGCTGCCGAACTGGTTGTGCGCTCTTGTTTTCCTTGCTTTTTATTAGCTCTTGTAGAGGGTTGCTTTACTTTAAAGAGATTAATATTGTAAATGCATTAGGCATTATGAACTAATAATGAAAAATAGTTTTTCAGCATTTATTAAATCAAGGTTACTGTAATTTATAGTGATGCACTATACTGTTTTCAGTTGATGCATATTTGAATAAATTATTATGAAAAGTTTTTATTATATACAAAGTATTTTGATAAAAAAATTGATTAATTAATTTAAACTTTATTTTTGGTTTTCAGTTTTATTTTATAAATATTTTAAAAATATTTATAAAATGTTTTAAAAATATTTATAAAATGTTTTAAAAAATATTTACAAAATGTTTTCAAAAATATTTACAAAATGTTTTAAAAATATTTACAAAATGTTTTAAAAATATTTACAAAATGTTTTAAAAATATTTACTTTTATTAAAATTTTAAAATTACATTTTTAATTTTCATCAAATGTTTTAAGTAATTTTGACCCCCCCCAAAGAGAAGTTCTGAAAAATGTTCACGCTTCACGCATACAACGAGAGTGAATGGGAACTAGTACTGCTGACCTCCAAAATGACCAAAAACACCATAAATGCAACGAAAATGTGAATATGTTGTGTGCAATTTCCAAATCTTCTGCATAGAGTTAAGAGGAAGCTTTCTTGTGAAGAAAAACGTCATACGATAACTGAATATGCAGTAGTGCAAATGAGATTTGTGAAAGACTAAGTGAAATTTTGGCCTTTTATGGTATTTTTTGCCCTCTTTGGAAGTTACAACATATTGCTGGTCACAATATGTTTTCATTGCATGGAAAAGAGCATCTTTAAGACCACATCAAAGACAAATATCTTTGAGGGTGAGTAAACGATGCATTTGAATTTTTTGGGTGGACTGTCCCTTTAAGCGCAGTGCATGAGGAAAAGGCCCCACACCCAAGGCTTTCTTCTTTGAGTTTCTTTAATATACACCTGAGCTGTGTCAAGTCCTGCCCCAGTCAAAAGGATTAACCTCGAGCGAACAACAGGCCACATTGTCCCGCTCGTCAGCCCGAAGCTCACATTACCAAGTTCAATAGCACCCTGGCAGACGGAAGCGAGGGACATCCCCGTCTTTCCTTCAGCCACACACGCACACATTCCTCCCAGGACAAAAATCACAGCACTGCTATGTGCCGATCTATTCCCGTCTCTTGGACGAATCCGTGAGACTGTCAGGGCCGAAGAATAATACGGCCCGGGAGGAGGGAACCTGCGGCTTTGATCAGGAAGAGCAGGAACTCGCTTTGAAGAGCCTTTCTTTGAGCTCCTGTTCCATTCTCTCCAGGCTAGAGATGGACCAAGATAAATCACCCTCATGTGCAACCACCCATGCAACACACATGCACTTTAAAATGCGCTTTGTTATGGGTTTGTGCACGCTAATGGAAAGCGCAGACACGCAGTCTGAAATCTCTGTTTTAGGACTGTTTGGGGACACAAACTTTTCCATCGACTGAACCGCCAATGGTTATTGATTTCAGTCAAGGGGAGTAAATGACCAAAGGTAGCGACATAAATAACGGTATTTTTCAGCAAGTTCACAGTAAGTCAGCTTTGCCATTAATAATGTATTTTTTCTTGACAAGATGGTTTTGTGTCACATAATATTGCAAACACAAATGCAGAGGAGAATATATAAATGTGTAAATCTCTGATATGTTTTTACACAAATTTACACTAAATGCAACTAAAATGCATATTAAAAAATTTGTATTAATATTTTTAAATATCCACAATCATTACACTAAATGCAACTACTAAAGAAAAAAGTGAAAAAGCAAATTAAAAAAGTAAAAACAATTTTTTAAATAAAATAATAATAATATATATATATATATATATATATATATATATATATATATATATATATATATATACATATATATATATATATATATATAGCTCTTAATTTTAAGACAAATTCACACTAAATGCAACTAAAATGCATATTAAAAATTTGTATTAATATTTTTAAATATCCACAATCATTACACTAAATGCAACTACTAAAGAAAAAAGTGAAAAAGCAAATTAAAAAAGTAAAAACAATTTTTTAAATAAAATAATAATATATATATATATATATATATATATATATATATATATATATATATATATATATATATATATATATATATATATACATATATATATATACATATATATATATATATATACATATATATATATATATATACATATATATATATATACATATACATATATATATATATATATATATATATATATATATATATATATATATATATATATATATATATATATATATATATATATATATATATATATATATAGCTCTTAATTTTAAGACAAATTCACACTAAATGCAACTAATAAATAAATATGCAAAAGTAAATAGAAAAGCTTTTAAATGTAAAAAAAAAAAAAAAAAAGAAAAAGAAATTAAACTAAATGCAACTAATATATAATTCTTGGTTGCATTTTATATGAATATGTTTGATAATAAAGTCTGATTTCACCCTAAATGTGAACCTCTTTGTGATTATGTTATGTCTTCTTTTAGACAAATTATCTAATCTATACTATAGTGTTGTTAACTACTTTTGCAAAAGGGCAGATTGAAAACAGCCTGTGCCTTATTAGATAGTCCTGCCCCATTGGGACTCCAGTGGAACAGAAGTTGAAGTGTCAGGTGTTTGAAAGTAGTTTCTCCAACACAGCTGAGAAGAAACCTACCGAGAGGGCTGGCCATCCAGTGGACCACCACGGCCGCCTGGCTGTCACAAGACAAATGACTGTAGGTGATGTTGTTCACTTCATGGATGGCGTGCTTCCCCAGCGGATTCCAGTTCAGAGAGCAGTCTAATTGGGACAGAAAGAGCAGGAACACAAAGAGAGAGAGAGAGTGAGTGAGTAAAACAGAAAGACAGACAGTGTTTCCCAGTGAGAACATCGGTGAGATTCTTTGGCAAGCAGCAAGAGAAAATATGCAGCCATGCGAGGAGACGCTATTTCCCTCCCCCTTCCTTCCTTCCTTCTTTCTTTCGCTTGTTTCTTTCTCCTCAGCGGCTGTAGATAAGCAGGTATAGGAAGAGGAGCAGCCGTTTGTGTCCCTCACACCCCGTCGCTCTTTTTTACGCAATCCCTATTGTGATGCTAACCAGAATCAGGCCCGTTCCCGTTCGTAGTCACGCACAATGAGGACTGAATGCCGAGGAGAAACTGGGATTAGCTACAGGATGAGAAACTTGACTTTTCAGCGCTTAAGGGGCGGACAAGAGCTCAGGAAGCCTGACTGAAACAACATTTGGCATTAACAAGAGAATAAATGCTACATTAAGCCAAGCAGAGAGAATCAATTAGGGTGAATCACACAAAGAACATTCCCAGGTCATATTTCACACCAAAAATCACATTAAATAAGATACAGAATACAGATAAAGGAATATATTGCTTTAAGGCAGAGTGTGTAATTTCTATGCCACTATCATAAAGAAAGGAACATTAATGACTGTTTTCAAACAGGTTGCCTAAACACCCTTCCCTGCTTTCTATTGGCTGGCAAACAAACAAAGTCCCTCCCCAAACTCACGCCATTGGTTGAACCATCGTTGCTCAAAACTCAGCAATGATTTGATAAGAAAACATCAAAAAGACACTAAAATAATGTCACAGTAGAAATAACTAGTAAATATAAGCTTCTTTAAATGTAATGACAACTGAGCACGCATTCTCATCATCATAATGCAAAATAATGATAAAAAAGCACTCTTAATTTTAAGACAAATTCACACTAAATGCAGCTAATAAATATGCAAAAGTAAATAGAAAAGCTTTTAAATGTAAAAAAAGAAATTAAACTAAATGCAATCTCATTACCATAATGCAAAATATTTAATTAAAATTGTGCAGTATAGATGCATCAATGTAGTATGTGTACTGCCTATTTTTAATGTATTCATTTTTTGTTTATTTTAATTTATGCTGGACTTAAATAGATTTTTATTTGAAAATGATAATTTTCCCAAACAATTTTTATTGCCAATAAATAATGATATATTATTTAAATTGTAAAGTAGTGATGCATAAGTGTACTAAGTGTACTACCTTTTTAGTTTGTCTTTATTTATGTTGATTTTTAAAAAATTGAAAAAAAATATTTTCTCAAAAAAATCTCATTATCTTAATGCAAAATATTTAATGCTATATTATTAAAATTAAAGTACTGATGAATCAATGTAGTATGTGTACTGGCTTTTTAAATTTTTTGTTTTAATTTTCACTGATTTAAATAAATTATTTTTAATAAAAATAAATATTTCCATTATATATAATAAATATTTGATTTTAATAAATTAATTCATTTATATAGAGCGCGTAATTAAATTAATTTATATAGAGAGATTTTTTTTCTCTAATATTGTTCTAATAAATAGTATCCAATGAGCATTATCAAGTACAAAATTTGGAAAAGTATTTTAATTTGTGATTTGAAAAGTAAACTTGAAGGAATTAATGAGATTAATGAGAATTTGAAATTAATGTCTTTAAGGAACTGATGGTGTCAAAATAAACTCAATTTTCTTTATGCAAAATAAGAGTTCAGAAATCTGTTGATTTTGGATTTGTTCCAATGTGGCATGTTTTCATCGGATCCACCCACTAACTGTATAATTATAGACAGGTCTGATTATAAAGTGTCTTACTGTCGTATCGAAACGTGACTCCGAGTTTGCGGCCGCTCTCGTCGGTGCTGGACAACTGCGTTCCCTGCAGAGAAAAAGAACAGGAAACTTCAGAAAATGCTTTATTACATAACCATCACTTCCACATGAACATAACATCTGAAGCTGACTGTAATGGCAGCGTTAGGGGCGTCCCAGAGACAAACAGCAACTTGTGTAACAGGAATGTGAGCTCAAGCATTGAAAACCAGCAGCACTTCATGTGGTGACAGCCGAAGCACACAATCCCACAATTATGAGACTCCTGGCACTCAACAACACTGCGCTCGCTGCCAAAACACTAATATAGCCCTTCAGTAACACTCAACACGGCACTAACTGACCCAGAGTCAGCCGTGTATATCTCAGGTGAGATAATGAAGGGTTACGGCTGACTCCAGAGCAGCGCTTCAAGGTGTATCAAAAGAAGTCAAAACAAACAGTGTTGCGTGACAGAAGCAGACAGACGCTGCACGAGACTCACGAGCTCTGTAATCAGCGGGCCAGATCAGGGCGGATGTGGAAAAACAAAAAGGAAGATACATGAAATAGGGATTATCAAATAAAGCAAACGTATTTCAAGAGAAAAGTCACGGGGTGAAGGATCCTCGCAGACACAGAGTGACACTAAAGAGGCCTTGTTCTCGAGTGTATCAGCGATCTTATCGTCTTCCTCGTGTTATCTGGGATAAAGGAAATCGTTTGACATGACGGGACGGCACACAATTCACTCCCACCCAGGAGATGAGAGCTAACAAAACCTCAATAATGACATACTGGGAGACAAAAAAATATAAAGGGTCTATTGCACTTTACCATCAAACAATGCATGTCAGTGATCACATGATTATGTAGGACAATTTATTTTTATTTCAAATATTTATTTTCGAAACCAAGATCTTCAAGGAAATCCATAATTAGGCTAAATATAAATCATAGAAAACTAGAAAAAAGCTGAATTAATTTATTATTTATTTTTTATATATACACACATTGAGACCCTGGACCACAAAACCAGTCTTAAGTCGCTGGGGTATATTCGTAGCAATAGCCAAAAATACATTGTATGGGTCAAAATTATAGATTTTTCTTTTATGCCAAAAATCATTAGGATATTAAGTAAAGATCATATTCCATGAAGATATTTTGTAAATTTACTACTGTAAATATATCAAAACTTCGTTTTTGATTAGTAATATGCATTGCTAAGAACTTCATTTGGACAACTTTAAAGGCGATTTTCTCAATATTTTGATTTTTTTGCACCCTCAGATTCCAGATTTTCAAATAGTTGTATCTCAGCCAAATATTGATCATTGATGTATCAAACCACACATCAATGAAAAGCTTATTTATTCAGCTTTCAGATGATGTATAAATCTCAATTTCGAAAAATTGACACTTAAGACTGGTTTTGTGGTCCAGGGTCACATATATAAAATAACTAGATTTTATTGTCACCATGTAAATGTTTTTAATATTATTTATATACTATTTTTATTAATATTTTGATCTTAAAAAAGCTGAATAAATGTATATCTTTTTTATATATTTCTTTTTTTTTAATTATTATTATTATTATTTTAGATTTCCAGTAATTTTGTTAGGTTTGTTTCCTTTTTTTTATATTACTATTTAGATTTCATTTATTTTTATTTCAGTTTTAGTTTTTATTTATTTCCAGCTAGTAATTTTTGCCCTTCAACTTCAGCTGCCACTTCAAAAATCATTATTACAGTGTATATGAGGCACAAAATGTATATTATATAGGGTTTATAGGATTCAATACAAAAAAGTACTCCAAAGTAATTTTTTTGAACATTTACCATGTTCATACCTAAATACAGTAACTTTTTTGGAAAAAATAATAATGCTAGCCAATGATTTCCTAGTTATTTTTACCCTGCAAAATGAAAGCAAGTCAAAACAACACAAATAAATCTCGAAAGTTGGATCAGCAACTGGATCGACACAAAATGCACCTGTTTGTTTCACTCTGGGAAAGCAATTCTCAATGTTGATCTGTTTTTATCCCGGGTTGGAGCATCTCTACTCCCCCGTTCACCTCATTTTTTTCACCAAACACATAAATCATCCAGAGTTCTCCTGCAAAACGCTCCACTGGAAACCTCAACAACCACATAACCAAAGATAAACATGACAGACGGCTTCTCTGCTGCCAATCCAGTAAATGTCAATGATATTTTGCTTACATTAGAATAAACTATGCAGTTTTGCAGCATGGGAAACTGAAGACTCGCTGCTTTGCATAAATTGCTTGTGGGAAACTGCTGATTAAATGTGGTTTGTAATGGTAAGTGAACAGATCTGTGGGCTTCCTGAACTAAAATTATCCAGCAATTTAGCCAAAGCACTTATAATTAATGCAAACCCATCAGTGAGTTGCTACTAAAACGGTGTGAGTAAACGAGTCCAGCATACGCGCAAGAGTAATCTGTCTTAATGACATCCTCTGCCCCATTTCCACAGGATGTGTACTGATGAGGGCGTGACCTCTTGACCCCGGGTGTCTCGCTGACCCCGTACCTGGACCAGATGTACAACTACAGACAAACAGACAAACACGGTTATTCTAGTGAAAACCTCAACTATTACAAACAATTGTGTTACTTGAAATGAAGCTGAAAAAATTGAAATTGAAATGAATTTTAGATAACAAAAATGCCAAAGACCATAAACTAAAATAAAAAATATATAATAATACTAAAATAGAAAGACCACAGAGGACACCATGAATTAGTACAAATATAAACAAATACAGGTCATTATAGACTATTAGGAACATATAAAAGTAAAAAATAAAAATAAATAATTCTAAATAGTAATTTTTTTTTTTTTTTAAATGACAAAAGCACAAATAATGTGACAAAAAAATTACACAAAGTACAAAAATACTTGCTGAAAATAAATAAAATTGAAAATGGAACTAAAAATAAAATGCAAATAAATTCAGTCTAAATAGTAATTTTAAAAAAAATTAAATTACAAACTGGAAATGGACAAAAAGTTAAACACATGTAACTCCTTTTAATAAGCTAATTTTACTAAAACAAAAATCTGTTTATGTGAAAATAATTTTAAGTACTAAAATTACTTAATTTAAACTGAAATAAAAATAAAAATGAATTAAGCCTAAATTATACTAAAAAATCTAATAAAAATGTCAAAAGCAAATAATTTAACTTACTGAAAATTAAACAAAAAGTTAAATATAAAAACTAAAAATATAAAAATTAAAACTAAAAACTAAAATAAAAACTATAATAATACTAAAATAACACTGAAACATGGATGACACCACAAATAAATAGCATAAAAACTTAAGTTTTCTAACTTAAGGTTCATATTTAATGTTAATGATTTAAACAAACTGCATTAAAGCATTGCACTAAGAATTAAACTTCAGTTTTGCGAGGTCAAACAACACACATTTTCCTTCACTTTTCTCATTTTCCTCTGAAAAACCTACAGTTCCTGCTCAGGAAGTCCAGGAGTATTTGTGGAAAAACAACCTGGACTTTTACTGGGAAAACTCTTCTGGAAGTTTACCGCTGCGGTTAATGAACTGAGGGGAATGAAAGCACAAACTAATTTGGCTCACAGCCCTTGGCCTCTCTTTTAAAATGAGAGATTTTAGGTAGCAAAAGCCATTTACTGCCAGCAGAAGGAGGAGGCGTCAGGCTAATTCCTCATTTAGCAGCAGAATAAAGTGAGAAAGTCTGAACTCCAGAGCGCACTAATGGCTCCTGCCCTGCTGTCCTGGGGTTGTTTTAACACCGAGAGCCCAGCGGGGTCCTGAGGGTCACGGCGGACACACAGACAGCTGCTGCTGCGACTGCTTCACACCTGCAGCTAATCACTTCATCTCTCTGAAAGTGCTCACAAAATATACCAGTGCAACTATCAGCTGCACCAAAAGAGTGTTTGCCAAGTCATGCATCGCTATAACTAATACTCAGAGTTAGTGTTAGTGATTTGAACAAACCATTGCGTGTGACCGTAGACATGCATGCAATCATGCAAGAGGTGTTTTATTACTTTTCACTGCTATGCATTTGGCAGATGCTTTTGTCCAAAGCGACTTGCATTGCATTGCATTCACAGCATTTTATCAGTTCATGATTTCCCTGAGAATCGAACCCATAATCTTAGTCTTAGTGTTGCTAGCGGTATGTTGTACTATTAAAGCTACAGGAAAGTTGCCAGATTTATGAAAAAATAATTAAAAATACCAAAGACTTACTTCAAAGTAACAACACGAGTTTTCACATATATTGTATTATATTATATTATATTATATATATATATATATATATATATATATATTATATTATATTATATTATATTATATTATATTATATTATATTATATATATATATATATATATATATATATATATATATATATATATATATATACACACACACATTACATTACATTACATACATATATATTAGTGGTGGGCGTTATCGGCGTTAATGTGCTGCGTTAACGTGAGACTCTTATCGGGCGATAAAAAAAATATCGCTGTTAATCTATTCTCAAAGTTGGGCTGGGAGCTGGGTCTATACCACGCAAGCTATGAAGACTTTCACCTTGATATTTTAGCGCGGATGTATACCTTGCCGAATTGCACTGTAGGGGGCGAGAACGAGTCTTCCAACCTGTGTGTATGCGTGCTAACATGGATGCAGCTATGAAGCCGCCGGGTTTGCTTCAGGGAAAATTTATTTTTAAGAAGCTTCCCAATGGAAATCGGCAAGTCATTTCTGTCTCTACGTTACATGGTTGCGCTCTCTGTATCGCGCGCACAGCGGAGTTCCACCCCGGTACACACACACACACACACACACACACACACAAACACAAACAAACGTAAGTACACACACACAAGTGAGCACACTCCCACTCCTATTTGTAAATATTAAGCCGCAAAACGTCTATTTAAATATGACTTCTGTGTCTGTGTTAATGTATGGCGCAGACGCACGGGTTTGTTCACTACTCATACAGAAGCGCGCGACGCTTGCGGCGATATTAACTTCTGTCGTCTCACTATGAACAACATCTCCAGAACTGCTCTGAGAATCACTTCATTAGCATTCGAGCGTTTCATTTGAGAAAAACTATCCTCACGGCAACCCGTCAAAATAAAAGTTCGGTTTCACTTGAAGACATTGGGCAGAACGTAATAGGCTACTACTACTAAAACTATTAAAACCTTATCTTTAAGGAATAATCATACAATGTCTTCAATATTATTATCAATATTAAATTCTTGATGACTGCTAGTTGTTTACTACTAGTAGTAAACTTATTCTGATCTACTTTGCAGAATTCAAATGAGCCATTTTAATCTAGATTAATTCCGAAATTACAGTGAGATTAATCTAGATTAAAAAAATTAATCTATGCCCACCACTAATATATATACATATACACACACATACACACATACATACACACACACATAAGTATTTAACGTCATGCAAATTACATTTTTTTATAAATATAACTAGGTTAACATTAAACATTGCATATTACATTAAACATTGGCATTAAATATTGTATACGTTCCCAAAAACACCTTGCACTAACATGTATTAATTTTTAAAATAAATAATAAAAATATAACTAAAATAAAAATGAATATACAGTATAATAAAAACTTCATACCATATCTAATTATACTATATAAAAATTAATAGTTATTAAAGCCAGATGTTTTTTAATGTGCATTTAATTTATTTTTAATTTTTATTTAAATGTCATGTAATATTTTATATAAATACATATATAAAAACTAAAATCTTGCACTAATAGCTATTAATTTAGATTTTAATTTTGTGTATGTATATATAATAAAATTATAATAAAATATAATTGAAAAATGGTTATACATTATAATAAAAATCTACATTACATTTTTCATTTTATATACATATATAAAATTATAATATATATTATATATTATAGTTATTAGAGCTATATAGTTTTTATATAATTTATAAATACATAATAATTAATACAATGAATAAAAAACATTAAATATTATATAAAATATTAATACCATTATCAGTACAAGACATTTTCAGAAACGTATATAAAGTCACGCCAAATTGTCTTCTTCATTATAATTGAACATTTCCTCTGTCTGTGTGAACCAGTGTTTGTGAGGAAGGAAGGAGGTGTACGATGTGGCACTATGCCTCCTAACAAGCCTGTCACACTCTCCTCTACACCTTTTACGACCCCCTGACAGGCCACACACCCCTCCTCTGCTTCCCTTTGTACCCGAGGGCCGTTGGTCCCGCTGAGAGGAGCAGGAGCCTGAAGACCTTCAGCGCTCGCTGTGCTAACGGCCCCAGCAGTCATTTGGCCTCCTAAAACTTCAAATGGACAGTTTGCTGCGACTAGGGCCCATAAACTTGCTGCATCCCATGTGGCAAATGAGCAGAAATGTTGCCCGTGAGGTAAAACAAGCAGGTCAGACGGCGGTCAAACAAGGGTCCCCACGTTTTATTAGGCCTTATTAAGTGATTGTAAAAAGAGGGAAGACTGTGTGCCTTTTGTTTAATGACCGGGGCCATTAAACGCACCGTGGAAATTAAGAGAACACACAATGACCCAAGTCAAAACCAATCTAAAATTACAAAAAATACCATGGTAAAACTGGTACAATACATGGTAAAAAAAAAAAGTACCAAAAAGCATAAAGTTATAACCTTGGACATGGCAGTACCATATTTTTGGTACCACTGTAGTATTATGATATAAAAGTTTGGAGCAGTGTTATTTCAGTATTGTTGAGATACTATACATTTTCTGTTTTAATTTTAATTTTTAGTTCAAGTTTTAGTAATTTTGTAGTGTTTGTCATTTTTAGTAGTTTTCATTCATTTTTTATTTTATTTTATAGTTTTTATTTTATAGTTTAGTCATTTTGCTGTGTTTATCATTTTTATTAATATTTTTAATCTTTTTTTATTTTCTCTTTTCATTTTAGTTAACGTTTTATCAATTTTGTTGTGTACTTTAGTCATTTTGAGCAGTTTTTATTTATTTGATATATGTCTAAATATTTTTTTATTTCAGTATTAGTTTTGGTGTTTTTAATACATACATTTAAACAAAATTAAAATGAAAACTGTTAACATTTATTTTATTTAAAGTAACAGTTTTTTAAATGGTTTTAGTTTTATTTCAAGTTAAATATAAAACCCTGGTTTGGGGTTGCTAAGATGTTTAAATGTTTTTCAAAAGACTCTTCTGTTCATCAAGGCCACATTTATTTGATCCCAAATACAAAACAGTAAAATTGTAATATATTATTACAATTCAAAATAATGTTTTCTATGTGAATATATGTAATTTATTCCTGTGATGAAATTATTACTCCAGCCTTCAGTGTCACACGATCCTTCAGAAATCATTCTAATATGCTGATTTGCTGCTCAAGAAACACTTCTGATTATTATCAATGCTGAAAACAGTTGAGCTGCATCATATTTTTGCAGAAACTGTGATACATTTTGTTTAGCAGAATTCTTTGCTGAAAAGAAAGGTCAAAAGAACAGCATTTATTTGAAATATGTTGTGACATTATAAACATCTTTACTGTCACTTTTGGTCAATTTAATGTGCCCTTTCCAATTTCTTAAAAAAAAAAAAAAAAAACTTAACAGACCCAAAACTTTTGAACAGTACTGCACTAATACATTAAGTGTGTCATGCTACTGCCACAGTAAGGGTTTGACGAACAAGAAAAATGAAGATCAGTTCAAAATTTGCCATTCATCTTTCATCAAACACACACACACACACACACACACCTGGCACGAGCAAAAGAAGCCATTATAGAGATGAGATTTAGTTCAGTATTGTGTGGATCATGAAGTCGAGCGTGTCTGAACAGAGCGGCAGCAGGTGAAGCACTGCGTGTTTCCTGACGAACACCAAAGACCGATCCATCCAGGTGTTCCTCCTTCCACACCAATAATAACAGTAATTATATCATCCAAAACGAGGAAAAACTTCACTGCATGGGAGCTGGGCTCAGGCTTTTATGCATTTATTTCCTTTTATGTTTTTAGTTCATAAAAGACTGACTTCTCATGATGACCATAGAGCAACTGCATTAAGCCTTCTGTATTATACTTGATATGCAAATTACTAATGATCAAACCTGGTCACACACAATCTACTCCATAGTTTAGACTCTTTTTATCCAGTAAAAGCTCTTTTAGTGTGATTGTACAAACGTCAACCTTCAGCTCTTGACTGATTTTGATCAAGTAAACGTCAGAACATCTGCAGTAATATTTCCAGATGAACACTTACTGGACTGAAGCAGCTCGGCTTTACTTGATTCTCCATCAATCATTTTCTAGAAAAATCAGTGCGTCTCAAATCTGATCATCAGGATCTTTTGAGGAGCGTTTGTTTCCAGAAGCTTTACTTTCACTGTTCCTCAGCAGAGGAATGATCTTCACAAGCCTCCAAAACATCTCACATCTTCTGAGGAACCTATTATCTCTCAATGTTTTGATCATTTCAATCTCATCTTACTAAGACATTTATTGGAGATATAGAGTGATAACTGATATTTAGACCATTTCTTGTAAGTAGTCAAGTAGCCGTCTCTTCATGCAGTCTCTTCATCATTTCAGATTTGATGAAGTCAATTATGTTTTCTTTTATTTTACATTTCATTTTACTTGTGTTATGTTTTTACTTTATTTTGTTTTCCATTTAAATGCATTTTATATTTTTTTGTTTTTATTTTAACTTATTTAATTTTTATTTTATATTGCATTTATTTAAATATTTTATTTTATTTTATATTGTATTTATTATTTGTTTTGTTTGCTTCTTATGCATTTATTTATCTTTTACCTTATTTTATTTATTATTAGTTTATTTTTTACTTGGGCTATTTATTTTTATGCTTTTATTTATCATTTGAAAAATTTATAATAATAATTTAATAATGTGACTGCGTTCAGCAAATAAGATGACTGTTTCCTGAAAATGACCCTTTTATAGCTTTCAAAAGCATAAATGAAGTTGTTTTTTTCTTAGACATACTGTTATAAAGATGTTACAAGCTATCAGAATTTCATCAATTTTGTCCATATAAATATCAGAAACTTTATCAAATTGCATGTTTTTGCTCAGTTTGGGCTTCAGAATGACATTTTCTGTATTC
Source organism: Onychostoma macrolepis (assembly GCF_012432095.1). Taxonomy (NCBI): domain Eukaryota; kingdom Metazoa; phylum Chordata; class Actinopteri; order Cypriniformes; family Cyprinidae; genus Onychostoma; species Onychostoma macrolepis. The sequence goes on along the minus strand of NC_081165.1, from coordinate 26,406,493 downwards.
TCACTATATCACACTATATCAGCCGTAAAAAGCTGATGTATCAAATATAAAAAAACACATATGCAAACTTTTTTAGACTTTTAGACCTTTTATATTCTGTCTAAAGTTGTCTAATGTGTCAGGCTTTACAGGGTTAATCTGGCAAACTATCTCATTCTGAAATGTTAACTTCTCACAATCCAATCCAATCCAGACACATAATCACACGTTACATAAAGCAAACGATTTGAAGTACCTGGTTTGACTTGTGCTTTGGCATCTAAGCTCACACATGAAGCTAATTTAATGAGAACACTGCCAACTAAGTTACAAGTGTAGATGGTTCTTCTTAAGAACCCAATTAGCTGTAACCCATATGGAGACAACAGCAAACAAGCCAGCAGACCACACTTTTTTTTCTTTTTTTCCCTCAAAGGGCAGCTATTTGTTTGATCCTTCGCTGCTTCAATCTTCTCCCACCCGACTCGGAGGAAATGCATCCCTCTGGGATTTTGCCCCCGCATTGAACAGGAACATGCATGCTATCGGTTTCTATTTGCTGAAGGGGAGAGAGAGCATGATGGGATATCTGACCAGCGATGATCAATCAGAGGGACACTGCTGCTATTCTTTGGTCTGGGATCAGGAAGGGGGTGGATAATGTCTCTAGCCTGAGAACTCACTAAATTACCCAGCGGCGTTTGTTAGGAGTACACATGAAGTTGAGGCGACCTGCATCTCGCTGCTTTCTTTACGGTTTCTCAGAACAGACTGGTAACTCTTTACAAGAAACAAACCACCTCATATGGATCCCAGATGATGCAAATAAACTGCATGAATAAATATCACAAGTGAATGGCAGAAAACAGAGCTTCAGTGAAACCCAATACTAAAACTAGCTGTACGATTTGCTGCAGAGAAAAAAGAAATTGCAATTTCAAAAAAAAAATTTGATTGTAATTTAAAATGCAATTTTTTAAGAGTTACAGGTTTGCTTTTACCTCTTAAACAGCTTAAAAAATTTTAAAAATACATTTCATTTTTTATTCAACTTATTTTTATTTAAATTATTTTATTTCAGCCAGTCACCAAAACATTTTTCATTTTCATATAGTTTAACTTGATGTATTAAAATAAATACAAAATAAAAATGCATATTTAAAAAATAAATAAATAAAAATGCACAAAAAAATAAGATCAATAAATGACAAAAACAAACAACAAAATTCCTAAAAGTTCAACTAAATTATATGAAAACATATATAAAAATGTAAATACTATAATAGTATCTCAATGATACTAAAACAAACCTGGTTCTAACAAATTAAAAATGATGTTTAATTTGCATATATGAAATAATTTATAAAATATAACATATTATAATATTATATATCAAATATAAATTAACTAATTTATAAAATATATATGAACTAATTTATTTTGTTTGTAGGGCTGCACAATTTGGCTAAAAAGTGTGATTAGATACCAATACAGTAATAATAATAATAATAATTATTATTATTATTATTATTATTATTATTATTATTAAAAAAATCTAAAATCATTATAAAAACTTAAAGCATGAAATATTACTATAAGACTTTTTCAAATTACAATACAAATATATATATATATATATATATATATGATCATGTAAAGCAACAATTACTGTGAACCGAGTCGCACTGAGATACTGAAAACACCAGATCATGAGCTGCTCACGTGTAAATGAACACAATGCCACATCACTCTGAAACTCACATATGAAGCCTTTGCAATTTGATAATAACACTAAGCCATAATTACAATTTTGCTTTGGATTAATTGCTCAGCCCTACTAAACCTCTAGACACACTTTAGCAATTTTAGCATTTTTTGCACTTTTTATACTTTTTATGCATAAACTTGAAATGATCTAAACAACCAAAGCAATCAGGCCTACCAGTGCTGTTCACAAATGCAAGATATCAAATGATAATTGCATGCTCCAGACCTCGTGGGCTAAAGGAAGAAGATAAATCCAGTGCAGGAGAGCACTGTTTGAGTTAAAAGGGTTTGAGTCTGCGGCAGTCGCTCTCCATCACTGTGTTTGTCTTACATGCACTTATGATATTGAGCTTCAGATCTGGCTGATCTGCTCTCGGGGGGCTTGTTCCTCTGCGCTGTGAAAACAAACAAAACCCCCGGACCACTTCTCACTGTTTGTCCAACAAATTGCTTGGAATATAAAAGAAACAAAGCAAGATCAGCACCGGCCTGATTTGTACTGTTGTGACGGGGGAAAAATTGCCTTTATTTAACAAAATTCACCCTATTCACTTTAATACATGTTCCTGGTCTTACTGTGAAGGATTTATGTGACATTAACCAATAGCCAAAAACCGATTTAGTCACTGCTTTAGCAAACTCACATTCAGGTTTCATACAGAACAATCGGTAACACTTTACAATAAGGTGTCATTTGTTAACATTAGTTAATGTATTAACTAACATGAACAAACAATGATCAATACATTTAGTACACTATTTATTCATCTTTGTTAACGTTAGTTAATAAAAATACAGTTGTTCATTGTTAGTTCACAGTGCATGAACTAATGTTAACAAACGCAACTTGAGATTTTAATGATGCATTAGTAAATGCTGAAATTAACATTAACTAAGATTAATAAATGCTGTAGAAGTATTATTCATTCTTAGTTCATGTTAACTAATGTTGTTAACTAATGAACCTTATTGTAAAGTGTTACCGAACAATCCAATAAATATCTATCTAATGGATGATATAAAGTCCTGTCTTGCAAAAGTGTGTGAAGGAATTAAAATCTAATAATTGGTTTATTGTGTACATTTGGACATTATAAATCATTTTAATTTTATATATATATATATGTATTGTAATTTGAAAGTCTTATAGTAATATTTCATGCTTTAAGTTTTTATAATGATTTTAGATTTTTTTATAATAATAATAATAATTATTATTATTATTATTACTCATATTGGTATCTAATCACACTTTTTAGCCAAATTGTGCAGCCCTACAAACAATTATAATGCAATCTCATAATTACATTATTTTAATTACAAAATTACTATTTCAAATGCATATACGTATATATATATATATATATATATATATTATGTCTTTACTTGGCAATAAAAAGTCTGTTAAATATCTAACAATTATATTTGTTATATCTAACAAATAATAATTTGAAGTTGTATTTACAAATGTATATATTTTTTAAAAACTATATATTTTAGTATAGATAGATAGATAAACTGTCATTTGGTTGTAAAAAAAAAAAATTTCACACATACATATATATATATATATATATATATATATATATATATATGGAGTATAAATCTCATGTTAGACAGAAAGTACAACAAATTCACATCTCCTCCTTGAGAAAACCACTTGAATCAGCGAAATCTCTTCCCCCAATGTCCAAACAGAGGAAACAGGCACCTTTTTGCATTTGATTTAACAAATCTGACCGCAGCCGATCTGAGCGGAGCCCGAACACACGCTTCTCATTTCCTCAGCATGTGTCTCCAATTTCATATTCCAAAAAGAGTCATTTTCTAGGACAATCAACTTTGTGTTTGCGATCGGGTCCTCTTGTTATTAATCTCTTTTATATGCAACTTTCATGTCTCACCAAAAACACAAAACAAATCAGTGATGGGACGCTTGACTTCGCAAAGGCCTTTGTTTGTCTTGAGGAAACTGTTTACCATGGGAGAGTGATGGTGTCAACATATTTACAATATTTAACATGAAATATAATACAAATTAGTCATGAATCAGTCTAACTTGCATACAAACGTTTTGACATCAAAAACAAACAGATTGGGTTTCTTTCCGGCTGCAGGCCCATAGGTGCAGGTGATCATGTGGCATTAATGAGCAGGTATCAGCTTTCTTCACCGGTGTAATTACGGTCATTATAGAGCACGTCTGCAACGCAACAGCAGCTACAAACATCCTGACGCTCAGACGCAACTTCAGATATGAGAGCGACTAAAGGAGATCCTAAAGGATCTGGGGTATATTTGTAGCAATAGCCAACAATACATTGTATGGGTCAATATTATCGATTTTTCTTTTATGCCAAAAATCATTAGTATATTAAGTAAAGATCATGTTCCATGAAGATATTTTGTAAATTTCCTACCGTAAATATATCAAAACATAATTTTTGATTAGTAATATGCATAAAGAACTTCATTTGGACAACTTTAAAGGCCATTTTCTCAATATTTTGATATTTTGCACCTCAGATTCCAGATTTTCAAATAGTTGTATCTCAGCCAAATAGTGTCTGATCCTAACAAACCACACATCAATGGAAAGATTATTTATTCAGCTTTCAGATGGTGTATAAATCTCAATTTTAAAAACTTGACCCTTATGACTGGTTTTGTGGTCCAGGGTTACATATGATTTCTGAAGGAGTAATGATGCTGAAAATTCAGCTTTGCATCACAGGAATAAATTACTTTTTACATTATATTTAAATAGAAAACTGTTATTTTAAATTGCGATAATATTTCATTTCACAATATTACTGTATAAGTTATGCCTTGGCAAGCATAACAGACTAATTTTTGAAAAATTATTCCCAACTTTGACCTATGTATTTATACTAGGCAAATGTTTGGAATAATTATTAATTAGTATTAATAATATTAATTATTATTATTTATACAAATATTTTGTTTTATATACATTTTTTTATATTTTTTAAATTTATATACATTTTATTTATTAATTAATTTATTTATTTGTAAATATTTTATTTATTTATTTGATTTATTATAGATAGATAGACAGAAAGACAGATTGGCTAAATGGATAGATAAGCTAAATGAGTGCTTTTGATCATGTAACTAAAGAAAGACAGTCATATTTCCCGGTTTTACACACGTCAGCTCCAGCACTGCTGTCAAAACAAGACAAAAGACAAAACAAACAACACTACATACTACACTGAATTTGTTCCGATCAAGCACCTAAAACATCGGTCTCTCAGCCCAAAGAGGAACCGGATGGGCAGGTCAGCGAGGAGCATCTGATGAAGGGTCTTTGTGGCATTCGGTCAAACGCTGGAGGGCTTCAGTCTGCTCTCCTTAATGTCTTTCCTGTCTTTCTAGCCCCTTCTGTCACAAAAACGCTCCCATATGCCATTACATGCGCTCTGAGGAACTTCAGCAGCTCATTTACGTAAACACAGTGCAGTCGAGGTGCTCTCTTGATCTCATTTGAGCGAACATCGCCGCTTTTAGTAGGGAATTTATCACAGGACGGGTGAAGAATGCTATAACTAGTCTCAGAGTTCATGTAGATCACGCTCAGCTTCCTCTCTAGTGATGGGTTTTCCAGTCCTAAAACGTCTAGGTAGAGCTTAACTCAACCCACTGATCCAGGACCAGCCTTTTCTATCAAAAAAAACAATGTCTGAAGACAGAAGGCATGAAAAGTGGTCAACATGTGCACGGGAACCTGGGAAGCTCTGGCCTCTGAACCCTGGGAACCATCATAAATTGATTTCTGAACTTGTGCACGGTTGACCTTCAGCGCCGTTCAACACGTGGCAAAGGTCAAAGCTTCACGAACATCTGCTGGATTCATAACTGCAGCAAAACTAAATATGAAACATAAATGATTTCTCAACCATAACGAATAAAACGTGTGTTCTGTTAATGAGAAACAACATACTGTGATTATGTTTCTGAGAGTCCCAAGTTTGAAGACAAATCCTTTTATAATACAACTTAAATGTTGGTCTGTTTTTGCACAGAAATACTGTACGTCTTGGATTATACTTGGAATATAGCAAACAAGTGAAACAGGCTAATGAGTGTGTTGTCAAACGATTAATCGCGATTAATCGCATCCAAAATAAAAGTTTTTGTTTGCATAATATATGTGTGTGGTCTGTGTATATTTATTATGTATATATAAATACACACACATACAATATATATTTTGAAAATATTTACATGTCTATATTTATATTGATATAATTTATATTATAAATATATCTATTTAATGTATAAAAATTAAATTTTTCTGAATTATATACATGCATGTGTGTGTATTTATATATACATAATAAATACACAAAAACTTTTATTTTGGATTCGATTAATCACGATTAATCGTTTGACAGCACTACTTTTTTTGGAGCTCATTGTATGCTTTTGTGTTAAAAGAGCAGCATGAACGTCCTAATCATCTTCATGAGTAAATTATGATATATTATTTATTCATGAATAAAATATTCCTTTCATGGAGTAAACAAAAATCATATTCTTAAGTTAGTTTTAGGATCCAAATCAACTAAAAGTCACATCTGGCTAATTTTTTGCTGTATAGATCAGGGTTTCCTAAACTGGGGTTCATGAGAATTGAAAAGCTAACAGTTAATTTAACAAAAAATGAAAATAAATCATTTTAAAGTAATTAAGATAAAACACTTACTAAATATTTATAAATCATTATGTAAAATAAAATGTTGAAATGAAATTATCAAAAAGAAATCATAAAAAAAAAATTATTTTTAAAGAACAATAAAACAAAACTTTTACAAAATATTTATAAAATCATAAAGGACAATTAAAATAATTTGAAATCTACATTATCAAAATGAAACCATAAAAATGTAAAGTTTAAATAATTTAAAACATTTAAATAATTCTGATAAAACATTAATGAAATATTTATAAAATCATAAAATTTTAAATTAAAATATTTTCAAATTATTAAAAATTCATAATATTCTTAAAAATGTAATATTATATATAAATATAATATATAAAATAAAACAATTAAAATGTTGAAATAAGATGAAATAAGAGCTAAAGAGAACAAAATATTAATGAAATCATAATTTAAAATTAAAATGTAAAATTAAAAAAAAAAGGTTAAATATAAGATTAAAAGAAATCATATATATAATCTTAAATAATCCAAATAAAATACTGACTAAAAAGATTAAATATTATATTTGTTTACCTGCATGTCATGTGACCATTAACCAACATCAGAAAACTGTGAACCAGTGAATGTGTTTTTAATTTACTGAAATATTAACTTAAAATCTCAGGTGTACTTTGAGTAAATATTTCAATTCAAAGTTGCTTGGCAGACAAAAGTGTTTGGGAATCCCTACAATACAAAAAAAAAAAAAAAAAAAGATTTTCATGTCAGCAAGGCATCCACTTTAACTAGTAAAAGATCTTTGTTGTTTGTATTCTTCCTCCTTTGTTGTCATCTTGTTTTTATAATCACTTGCAATTCACATTACTAAATAAAGGATGTAAACACAGCAGGCAGAAACTCCCAGAAACGAGTCCAGACACGCTTTCAGAAGCCCAACAGCATGAGAGAAACCGATCCTCAAAAAAAGCCCTTTCATTTCCACTTCTATAGCCTGGATTAATAGTTGGAGCTGATAAAACAGTCACTGTGCATCCGCCCTGCAAGAACAAACAGCCACACAACACACACAGAGAAAAGAGACCAGAAGACATGGACAAGAATGAACCGCCGGATGACATTCACAAACAATGGACGTCTTGACGGGGGGTCAGAGGGCTTGTGGGATTTGAAGTTTTGGGTTTCATGAGTTAAGAATGCACCGCTGCCCACGGCCTTCCAGAAACGCACGACCATGAAGAAGAGGAAGAGAAGGGAAGATCATCTCGCGCTCTAATGGAAAACACAGAGGCGGTGCCAAGAAGGACGGATGAGACACAAGAGAGCAGAACACATGCTGACTAACCCTTCAGCCCGAGGCGCAGGGCCCCTCATAATGAAGCTGCTTTTGAGAGTCACCAGAGCCGATGTTTAAAGCTTGAAATACAGTGAACGCAGGAGCTTCTAGCAATCCAGCTGCTCGAGGTTGTTGCATTTGTTTTGTGCCTTTCACTTTTTAGAAAACATCTACGCATGAACTCTTAAATTAACGCATGGGATAACTATCATTCTATACACATAGAAAATATATATTATATATTTTTTTTACTTAATATTTTTTAATTATTTATAATTATTTATATATTATTCTTATATATTACATATATATAAATATATAATAATTATATAATATATAAACTAGTAATTCTAATTAATTTAATACATATTTAACTGTTTAGTTATTTTATTTATTATTATTTATTAAATGTTACTAAATAATTACATAAAATAATTTTATATACAGGTGCTGGTCATATAATTAGAATATCATCAAAAAGTTGATTTATTTCACTAATTCCATTCAAAACGTGAAACTTGTATATTATATTAATTCATTACACACACACTGATATATTTCAAATGTTTATTTCTTTTAATTTTGATGATTATAACTGACAACTAAGGAAAATCCCAAATTCCGTATCTCAGAAAATTAGAATATTGTGAAAAGGTTCAATATTGAAGACACCTGGTGCCACACTCTAATCAGCTAATTAACTCAAAACACCTGCAAAGGCCTTTAAATGGTCTCTCAGTCTAGTTCTGTAGGCTACACAATCATGGGGAAGACTGCTGACTTGACAGTTGTCCAAAAGACGACCATTGACACGTTGCACAAGGAGGGCAAGACACAAAAGGTCATTGCAAAAGAGGCTGGCTATTCACAGAGCTCTGTGTCCAAGCACATTAATAGAGAGGCGAAGGGAAGGAAAAGATGTGGTAGAAAAAAAAGTGTACAAGCAACAGAGATAACCGCACCCTGGAGAGGATTGTGAAACAAAACCCATTAAAAAATGTGGGGGAGATTCACAAAGAGTGGACTGCAGCTGGAGTCAGTGCTTCAAGAACCACTACGCACAGACGTATGCAAGACATAGGTTTCAGCTGTCGCATTCCTTGTGTCAAGCACTCTTGAACAACAGACAGCGTCTCGCCTGGGCTAAAGACAAAGAAGACTGGACTGCTGCTGAGTGGTCCAAAGTTATGTTCTCTGATGAAAGTAAATTTAGCATTTCCTTTGGAAATCAAGGTCCCAGAGTCTGGAGGAAGAGTGGAGAGGCACACAATCCACGTTGCTTGAGGTCCAGTGTAAAGTTTCCACAGTCAGTGATGGTTTAGGGTGCAATGTCATCTGCTGGTGTTGGTCCACTGTGTTTTCTGAGGTCCAAGGTCAACGCAGCCGTATACCAGGAAGTTTTAGAGCACTTCATGCTTCCTGCTGCTGACCAACTTTATGGAGATGCAGATTTCATTTTCCAACAGGACTTGGCACCTGCACACAGTGCCAAAGCAACCAGTATCTGGTTTAAGGACCATGGTATCCCTGTTCTTAATTGGCCAGCAAACTCGCTTGACCTTAACCCCATAGAATATCTATGGGGTATTGTGAAAAAGAAAATGCGATATGCCAGACCCAACAATGCAGAAGAGCTGAAGGCCACTATCAGAGCAACCTGGGCTCTCATAACACCTGAGCAGTGCCACAGACTGATCGACTCCATGCCACGCCGCATTGCTGCAGTAATTCAGGCAAAAGGAGCCCCAACTAAGTATTGAGTGCTGTACATGCTCATACTTTTCATGTTCATACTTTTCAGTTGGCCAAGATTTCTAAAAATCCTTTCTTTGTATTGGTCTTAAGTAATATTCTAATTTTCTGAGATACTGAATTTGGGATTTTCCTTAGTTATCAGTTATAATCATCAAAATTAAAAGAAATAAACATTTGAAATATATCAGTCTGTGTGTAATGAATGAATATAATATACAAGTTTCACTTTTGAATGGAATTAGTGAAATAAATCAACTTTTGATGATATTCTTATTATATGACCAGCACCTGTGTATATATATATATATATATATATATATATATATATATATATATATATATATATATAAAATTAATTAATTTATAAGTATTTAATGTATATATCGATTTAATTATGTATATTATATTTATTTATACATGTATTTTATATATATATATATATATATATATATATATATATATATATATATATATATATATATATATATATATATATATATATGTGCATTCATAATTTTAAAAACATTAAAATAAAATAAACAATTAAACCTTAGAATCAAATTTAATGCATTTTGATTAAAGATTACACAGAAAAACTATGAACTGTCATTAATTTAATTTATTTCGCTTTTTGAAAAAATATCTGTGCATGAACTCTTACTTATCGTACTTAAGTAGAATAATTCAGTCAAAATGAAATTGTTTACAACCTATTTCATGTCTGCTGAAAGTAAAATCACTTTAAAAATGATTTAAAAAAAAAAATAAATGTAAAGACTACAAACACTTTGATTCTTTGGAGCAACATACACCAATGAATCAAGCACCTCAAAACATAAAGGCTCTTTATTGGCATTGATGATTCCATGGAGAACCTTTAACATGGAACTTTTCAGAAAACAAAAGGTTCTTTTGTGTGGAAAAAGTTTCTTTAGAAATTTTAAAGAACTGGTCTGTGAATGGTTCCTTGAGGAACCTAAAATGGTTCCTCTATTGCATTGCTGCAAAAAAAAAAAAAAAAAAAAAAATCGCAGTGTAGCCTATATGAAAAAAAGTGTATAATGATGTGTAACAAGTAAGTAAATAGAGTCATTTTTTGACTTGGAATCTAATATTTGCGTCAACCTAATGTCCTTTACTTCAACTTCATAACTTCAGGACACTCTGGACTTCATTACAGATTTAAAAAAAAAAAAAAAAGATCAGCGATAACAAATACAAAGCTGTGGTTTTGATCCAAGCACCCACAAACTGGCAACATAAAGATGCCTCCACCCCAGAGCATGCTTCACCCTGCAAACAACAGACACTGTATAATCTCAAATCATTGCCTGAAACCTACAGGCAGGAAGCTGCTCTGTACCAGATCCTTGATTAGGCCAGAGCAAAAACCAGCTAATTGATTGTAATGACTTCAGTCTGTGGGGCGGCAGGGAGAAAGAGGAAGGGCTGGTATGACCGCAGATCACAGACTCGGGTTACAGCCCTCGGGGTCGCCAGAGCATCGCCAACTCTATGAGGTTAAAGTGCGAGCTCAAATAGCATAAATAAATGTTCAGATTTGTTCTGCATTAGGTTTAGGAGACATATTACAAATAATTGTGTTTTGCATGGTTAATTCTCAGCATTTTATTCATTTAATGGTCGATTCTGAATAGAAGTGGGCGGCATGACAGCATATATGATGGCAGAAATGCTAGAGATTGGTACAGATTTAGCTATAAAGAGTATATTCACCTTAGTATATTCATAAAATTATTTTATAATTATTATTTTATATATTTAATTATATATTATGCATTTTAATAAATAATTACACAAATATATAAATAAAATAATAAGCACTGAAGCTCATTATAAAAAAATCATGATTTTGTATAATTTATCAAATAAGTATATATAATTAAATACTTAAATATATAACAAGTAAATCGTTAAATATTATTAAATTAATTAAATAATTATTCAATATTATATTCAATTTTCATAATTATTAATTAATTTATATATATATATATATATATATATATATATATAAATATAAATTGTAGTACATATAATTACTTAGAATTAATTATATATAAATAATTATGCAAATAATATAATTAATTATATTATTAGTTATTAATTTATATGATATTTTATAATATATCATATTATAAATTAATAACCATAACCGTTTGTGATTGATTGATTGATTGATTAATTGATTGATTGATAAATAAATAAATAAATAAATAAAGTAAGTAAGTAAGTAAATAAATAAATGTAAAAAATTCATAGTGTTATGTAAGAATCTAAGATGTCATGTCCAAAACAAAAGCAGGCCTGGTTAACTTTAGACCGAGAGCTTTAATGAGATCACAGAAAAATCACTGACCAATCATGGGCCCCCAGCCGAGGTGAACAGAGTGTCCCAACTTAATTCACTTTTAACATACCTAAGTTGACCAGCGACATCCTGCCATTCAGAGCGAGCGGCAGGAGCACTCGTCCGGTCAAAAGAAGTGTCGCTGCTGAAAGACCTCCATCCCAGAATTCAAAGCAGTTCAGCGAACCGGGCCGATTCAGAGCCAGCCAACCAGGGATTTTCCCACCGCACCACAAGACACAGCCTCCAAGGTGACGAGCTGCTTGGATGGTTTTCAATGCACCCTTAAGATGGCACAGAAATAACTCAGAGCGAACCCCCCTTTCATTCTCTCTCCGCACCGTGAGCGCATGAAACACACCCCCTTCCCCATCATTCATCCTCAACCAGATGTTACGAGAACAAGGAACCAAAGTTTGCGGGCTCTTTTGAGAAACACACAGAAATGGAAAAAGGCCCATATATGCACTCAAGGTTTTGCATTAGATCCCTGAACCACCACAATAAAGGAAGGACTTGGCCAGGATTCTGCTTGTGTTCGTCTGGGGACGCAGTAAAACACGGGCCGTTATGCTTTTGTTTTATTTGACCTAGTACATTAGACTGAAATTGGGAGATTTCAGTCCTGAAATTCAGGTCTGGTCTAGATCAGTTGTCAAAACCACCAATGAGATTTGTTCTGGTTTATAACATTTTTTCCATCCGACTGCTTCTGTTTTAAATAATATGTACATGAATGCAATAGGTCACCAAAAATGAATTTAAGTATGATCTTCTTTCTTCTGTTGAACACAAAAGAAGATATTTTGAAGAATGTTGGGAACCAACATTCCATTGACTTCCACAGCAATTTTTTCCATACCATTGAAGTCAACGGCTACTTGGCTTCTAACATTCTTTAAAATATCTTCTTTTGTGTTCTTTTGGAACAACATAAAAGTCTGAGAGTAACGCAGTTTCAATTCTCCGTATGTATCTGCTGTACATGCAGCAGAATTGACAATAAAGCAGACTTTGACTTTGATAAGGGGAGTAATTGATGACAATTTTCATTTTTTGGTGAACTATCCCAAGACTGTCATTAAAAAAAATCACTGGAAGATAAACAGGGAAAATGATTTGCATGTAAGCAAGTTTTAAATCACATCTACGACATCAAAATCACCACTGATTGTTTTGAGAATGCTCGAGATGGGTTTGACTTCCCAAGGTCAATTGATTAAAGAAACAGTTCACAAATAAGAAAACTTACTCTCATGTCACTCCAACCCTGTATTATTATTGTTTATGTGTTTAGCAGAATGTTCACACTGCTCTTTTCCACATAATAAATGTAAATTCCAAAAAAATATATATTTTAAATGTAAATAAAAAAGATTTTACAAGAAAACACAATTTCAGTCTTACAACTTCAAAATTTCATGTTTAATTCAATGAGTTACTGGCCATTTCTTTGCAACTGTTTATAGAGCACTATGAAATCCGTTTTATTTTTTCCCAAATTCTGTTTAATTTTATCCCAAATTCCATTTTTTACATTTTAATTTTTCGGGATTCCATTTTTTTTTTTTTTTTACGTTTTAACTTTTGCTGACTTTTTAATGATTAAATTAAAACAAAAGCCATGTCTAATTAATTAAAATCATGAAACTGATACAATTCATCGGATCGGTCATCGGATGCCCATTTTCCACAAGTTAATATGTTCTTTAGGGTCTCAATGAAAAGTCTATAACATACTTTGGTTAACATTTTTCAATGGTAGTGTAAAAAACACTGTCAAAACCAGCTCTGTTTTTATCAAGCCATTCTAGTCAATGTTCCTTTAAATGCTAATGAGCTCTGCTGACCGCGCCCCTCTCTTCAGTGGGGTGATGATCAGTACGGTTTACTTTAGCTGTGAAACTGGCTAACTAGTACATTATTAGGAAAGGCGATTTGCAAAGATTCATAAAAAACCTGTATACTCACTTCTTCTGTAGACGAAGCTGGATCACGAATGATTCACGCTAACATGCATTTATGCAAATTGGGGATCATTGCATTCCTTTCAAAAACGAAAGTAATGTTAATCCTCTGCATCTTCAGCAGCTCAGATGTCTGGAGTAAATGACGACCGCTATGTTCATTATTATATCCAACAACAAAACACCTCAATCGCTCAATCTGAGACATCTTATCTTCCCTGCACCGGAGACGGACAGCTCTCAGCTCACTCAGGGCGGGTCTAAGCTAAGACGGGCTTGTCAATCAACTATCGTGGGAGGGGCTTGTGCAGAACTACAGCCTGATTTGAGAAAGGAGATTTTAAAAAAGGGATTTTATCATTATAGGATGGATGTGTACACACACTTCCAACACACATTTATGTTCAAATAACTTGTAAAGTGAATTTTGCATCCGTTGACCTCTTTAATTTATTCAAATTAATTTTTACAATAGCCCAATGTTTTGTTTAGTTTTTCAGAAATTCTATGTTGTGTATTTTTCTGGTTATCAAATAAAGGCATAAAACATCTTTTAATCAAATGTAAATTAAACAAACTTTATTTTTTTGGCCAAACAAAATTTACAATTAAAATTAAAAATGGAGGAAATATTGTGATCACGCCTTACTAAATAAAGTTTTAATAATTTTATTATTAGTAGTAGTATTGCGTACATTTTACTGCACAACAGCAATTCATTTCTGACACAATTTCTTCAAGTTAAACCAAACTTTTATTTTGACAGATTCCCATGAATACCTTTACGATTCTGTGTGTATATGATATGAAGCTAGTTTTACTCATATCAAACGGTAAAATGCTAATGAAATGACTCTTCGAGCAGTTCTGGAGATGTTGTTCATGTGTTTATGTCCTCTTTTAGTGAGACGGCAGATGCTGAAATCACCGCGAGCGTCACGCACGCTTCAGTCTGTGTGTAGTAAACAAAACCGCGCGATAGAGAGCAGACTGCTCCGTCTGAACAAAAAAAGACGTTTTTCGATATAGGCAATTCGGTCAGTACCTAAAAAGTATCGAACTCGATACCCAGCCCTATCTGCCAGAGCTCTCAAATCTCATTCATGTTTGTAATAAAATATTGCCTTTGGATGCATCGTGGCATTGGTTTTTTAACATGATCAAAATGTGATGCAGCAACTGTAAATAAGATTTTAGAGCTATAGTGGCAAGAAATACTATTGATTTCAATCTGTTTTTGTTCATATGCATCATATGGCTTCAGAGGACCTGGAATATCTAGTGCACAAGTTCTATGGACTAGTTGTACTGAGTAAAGAAATGCACTTTTATTGCAGGCTGAAAAAACTAGTATAAAATAAAATTTCGAAGCAGGCATTTGCAACTTTGAAAAATATATTTTAGTATTTTCTAATAAAACATACTCCATTAACGTTTTATTTGTTTTGCTTAAAATTAAAAAAAAAATAGTATACATGTCAAGGAGAAGCTTGGACATTTTGCTTATGTCATTTTGTTTTTCATAAAGGATAGTCAGTCATTTACATTTATGCATTAAAGACTTTATAAAAATTATAAAAGCCAATGATATTCATAATAATAATCAAACTAATTTGGAACCACATGATGGTGAGTAAACAAAGACAAATGTTTTTTGGTGAACTTTTGCTTTAAAGTTCTTTAGGGAACAAATAAATACACTCTCTGCAAAACATTTACTTGAGCGCCCAAGGAAAAGTGAGCTCTACAAAGTTGAATATTAATCAAGGCCCTCAATTACCTTGAAAGCACAACTGAGGTTTACACATGAAAAACATGGTCTCCCCCGATGCTAATCGCACCCCCAGAAACCATTGCTCTCGCTGGAAACAATTTCGAGATGCTTGCTAATGTTTGTGAGGTTTGGCTGACATCATGCTCAGAGAGCATAACTTAACCAGATGGACGGGGACAAGACTTTTGTTAAACCGATTACACAGCCGGTAATATCCGTTCCATAATGAATTCCTTCATTTCTTAAACAGAGATACGGGACTTGAGGTCAGTCTCTGAGAAGGAAAGGAAAGTTAGGCTCAACGACTCCCTACGATGCCCTGGCAGCGGGATTTCTCACAGAGCTCGTTGGAAAGCCAAAGGCAGGATGCTATTGAGCCGAGAGGCCTGGGACTTCCGGAGAGAACAACCACTTTAATCCGAGTCCAAAAGGCCCCCATCGGAGAACCAATTGAGCCTCGGCTGGAGCCCAACAAAGCTCAGAGGCCAATTTAAATATCTACCTTTGTTTTTCCTGAGACTTAACCTAAACTGTGCAGTCAAAAACAGGAAAAAAGCAAAGACAGAAAGTATAAAACTCTCCACAGAGACATCATGTGACACAAACTAGCACTTTTTTTGCATCCTAAAAATAAACACGCGTTTTAAGTTGTCTTTGCATACGAGAATTGACGAAAACACAACGATGCAAAGTATAAAACTCTCTACAGACACAATATGTGACAGAAACGATTACATTTTCTTTAAAAAAAAAAAAATTTCATTTTGCATCTTAAAAATGGTAAATTTTTGTGAGTGGTGTTTGCCCATGCAACATTTCTAAGGTGACTGCTTTCTGACCCATGTCAAATTTACATTTGATTGCACTGAAAACTAATAGCTCACCTCTCCTCTACAATACATATAATTTTAGGCATAATTCATACCCATAGCACAAACACAGCAGGACATGTTATGCATCAAAGTTTGCAACTTAGAGATGTGATCAAACAACTAAATCTAAGT